>NC_083278.1:22040258-22152741 GCF_963506605.1 Zootoca vivipara | reverse complement strand
GGCTAGAAATATGGGGTTTTGCGACTCTTTGTGGAGGGGGGGGAATCCTTCCATCAGGGGCTTGTTTCTAGTAAAAAAAAAGGTAAAGGGACCCCTGACCATTAGGTCCAGTCGTGACCGACTCTTGGGTTGCGGCACTCATCTCACGTTATTGGCCGAGGGAGCCGGCGTACAGCTTCCAGGTCATGTGGCCAGCATGACAAAGCCACTTCTGGCAAACCAGAGCAGCACACAGAAATGCCGTTTATCTTCCCGCTGTAGCGGTACCTATTTATCTTCTTGCACTTTGATGTGCTTTCGAATTGCTAGGTTGGCAGGAGCTGAGACCGAGCAATGGGAGCTCACCCATTCTGTGTGATGGAGTCTTTATTCCTGCTGGATGTCCCAGGGGTTGGATTACAAAAGGAAGCGGGAGCTATGGTCACAATGAGGGGTGTGATATCTTTGTCCAGAAAAAACAAAGGGGCAAATACAGTAGAAATGGGCAAACTTCCCTCTGCTGCCCATTGCCCTATATTTTGGAAATTCAAAATATGCAATGCAGCCTGAGTCCCTTTTCATCTCCATTTCTGTGGATGCAGAGGCATGGAAACAGGAAATGTGATGATGTCACATCCTACCCTTTTCTTACTAGGCATTGCAGGAGAAAGATGAGGCAGGGGTTACTATTTTTGGCAGTATTCAGTCATCTTCCCTAAATTCTAGTTGCACCCTTCAGGACAAGATGGGGAATGGGGTGGGGACACTTTTGCTGAGTTACAAGCATGGATTGGGCAAACTAAGGTAGCGTGGGCAGCCACTCTGATCTCTGTCGTCTCTCAATTTCCCCCAAATTAGGAAGTCTTGGATTGTTGCCCGTTGGGAATTTGAGGGCAAAGGTGGTTGGAGACTCATTTCTCCATTCCTATGCTGTATGTGCCATTGGTTCTCGTTATCATTCCTGGTGTAGAAGAGATATTTATTCCATTATGCTCGTGCTTTACCTGTACTGTTTTATACTTAATTGCTGTGATCTTTCATGCGAATTTTCCTCCTTGCTCATTTTTCAGGGGCGGAAGCTTTTGGGCTCCTGTCTTTGATCAGCTCTGCCTCACATCTGCATAAAGCATGAAGACTTTATCAAGCCATTTAGTACAGCAGATTAAAGTGATTCAGACATGATCAAAGTAGAACAAAGATCTTGTGAGACGAATACACATGGATTATTTTTTTGTTCCCTCTTCAGATTTTTGTGGGTTTTTTTTTTAACATTGCCTGTGAAAAAATCAATCCTTCCCTTTTAATTGGCTTGCTTGGGTGTCTTAAAATAGAAATGAAGGAACTTTAATAAACTGTAAAGCTGATACTATAGCCCTTAATAGCCAAGCAATGCACTCTACCAAGGGAGTTCAGGAAGACAAGCTCTCAAATAAGCGCTGACCTGGGAGGTTAATCTGGCATTTAACACTTACTGAGTTTATTGCTCCTCTAGGCGATGTTAAGATTCCAGGACCTCCCACCAATGTACACGCTTCAGAAACCAGCAAAACATATGTCGTACTCAGCTGGGATCCACCTGTTCCCCGTGGCAAAGAGCCATTATCATATTTCATTGAGAAGGTACTGTGTCGTATAGTTGCATTCAGCTGTAAGGCATTTCATGGCCACATACCATTTCGTTTCAGATAGTTTTCCCAGTTTCAGCAAGCAAAACAATAGAATTAGCAAACTAGTCCAGGCAAGAGGAAGATGAAAAAGACCAGAAAAATATAATGTTTTGTTACTTTGATTTTTTTTATCGTGGGCAACAGATAAACACAAGGCATTCAATATAAATTGCTCTTTCAGGGCTTGGTTGGCCTGGTCTAGATTGAGTACAAGTGAGAGTTGTATTTGATGTACCACTGAGAAACAGTGAAACCTTAGCCTTCCTGTTAGAAAGAGTTTGTGAGGATGGAAAGTGCCTTGACTAACCACTTACCCGGAGTGTTTCTGCTTCCCAAAGGAAAATCCACCAATTCCTTTTCTTGGCAAGGTTTGGTGCCTGCTGGCCTATTTTCAGTTAACATACTCGGGAGAAAGAGAATCCCCTTACGGCACAATACTAAGTGCAATAGGAAAAAACCAGTTCAGGTGACTAGCAACGCAAGCTTTTATATATATTTACTCAGAAGTAATCTCTATTGAGTTCAGTTGGGCTTACTTCAAGGGATGTGCATAAACCTACTTAATTCTCAATAATCACAAGTACAGTAAGACAGTAGCAATACCACCGTTATCAGGATTGAGCAATGATCACAAAAGTAGTTCATTCTCGGATTGCTGCAAACAATTTCCAGACTCTGGGAAACAATAATCCTGTTTGAGGAGCATCTGTTTTAAGATGATGATTATTATTCACACACACACACACACACACACACACACACACGATATCTCTGCTTTTATAATTCTCTTATTGATGACAGACTTCAAACAGACAAGCTACTGCAAGGTAAAAGAAAAGGCTCACATTACGATCTATTTGGCATGAAGCCATGCTTAGTGATCCCATATTAGACAGATAATGAATGGGATAGTTGGCAGCTGGCTATCTGGAAACAATAAAGATTTGTGCCGATGGTTTAGTGATCTAAGCATTTCAAGGACCTTTTTCTACAACCTTTAGAAAGTAGTGATAATCACACTCATTTATTTATTTTCGAATAGTCCGTGGTTGGCAGTGGAAGCTGGCAGAGGGTCAACGCTCAAGTGGCTGTGAGATCTCCCCGCTATGCAGTGTTTGACCTTGCTGAAGGGAAATCATATGTTTTCCGAGTTTTGTCAGCAAACAAGCATGGGCTCAGCGATCCTTCTGAAATAACACCTCCTATTCAAGCGCAAGAGGCCATTGGTAGGTTGGTTTTAAAACGTTAACAAAAAGTGATATTGGGGTGCTGTTGGCGCTGAAAAGTAGAATGTTCTGCTAGCAAGTTCAAGAATGTGCATACCATGTACAGGTATGTGGCAAAATTTAAAAGGTGATTGTGAATCTGTGAGGCAACTCATCATTCTCCCAACCAAAATCCATAGTCATGCCCATGGACCGGATATTGCCTAGCAACTAGAGCTCTTCAAATTATTCTTCTGATAAGACATAGAAATTGAGTTCTGACTTCTATCTTATAGTAACACACACACACAGAGAGATGTCTATCTATCTCACCTTTTCAAGATGAGAGTTATACAACATCAGGTTAATTTAATCAGCATTGCTGTTTAGCATTTGTATATTTGTATTGGTGTTTCTGTCTACCGAACTAGAGTAAAATCATTGCAATGCTAGTGGGGCAGGATTCAGCTGCAGTTAAGCACAGTTAAAGTTTCAAGGGAAAAGAAATTAAGCACATGATTTATGATGAGTGAATTCTGCTTCTCTCTATTTTCAACCAAGTCAGGAGAACAGTATGATGTTGTGGTTTTAACCATGGTTTTATTATTGAATCTTTGTTTTATTTAGGCAGTGTTAGCTAACTTGTGCTCCTGATTGCAGGAAGTGCCAGATATAAAAAAGAACAAATGCATAAACATGAGAAAACGCCTAAATTTTGCATCCAACACAGCCTTTATGGGATGAAAACACATTCTCACAATGCTGCTTGGGTTCTGTGGGTCAAGCGAAGGCAGCTTCAGTGATGTTGAGACAGCAGATTGGCACCAGATTGATGGGAGCCACTACTCAGGAGGAGGGACCTGTTGCCATAGTGCAGCTCCATTCCTCTCAGTCTTCCCCATGTAGAAGCAGAGCCAGCTTCCCTTCCCACTCAAAACAGTAGACTAATGTATCAAATTTCCCCATAAATCTATATGCCTAGTTGGTTGGTACCAGTCACTAGATACATACATCATCCTGTGCATGTACCCTCTTAGTTAGTTTCTCAGATAAAGCAATTGTCCATATATTCTGTTTCCATTGTGAGATGTGTAGGGGATAAAGTCATTTACCATTTTATGTGGCAAGTGTGCCACTACCAAAAGAACAGTAATAAGTTCCTTGTGTCATAATTTAAGTTGGGTATCTTTGAAGTTTGTTAATAAACCTAGGGATGGATTACATTGTATATCCTCTTTTGAGATTTTGCTTATTTCTCTAAATACCTTTCCCCGTGAACATCTTTAAAGGTCACATTTACATGGTGTATGCCTTTGAGACCTACCTGGCTTTTTTGATCTTGGAAGTTCCTGGGCCAACTGATTGCTCAGGAGCCAAGATGTTCTTCTGCAAATGAGTTTCCCGTTTTAAAAAAGTTCTAGTGAAGTACAGCAATCAAAGATAATTCCATTGGGGTTAGGGGTTTATAGTAATCAACTTCTGAGCATTTGTCAACAGTGGCTTCTGGGTTTGATCATCCACTCTGATTAGCAAAGACTGCATAGGCACAAAATTAGCACGTAAACACAACATAGGTCATTTCCAGACAACCTGTTTATGGAGCATTTACCGGTATCCTAATTTGCTCATGGAGAGATTAGACTACACAGGCTACTTAATGCACATTCATCCTGATTCTTTTTGTAGTCAAGCAAGTGCTATCCCACACTATTCAGTGTCTTTTCCCATCACTTTCCTTACTGCAAAAAGTCTTAACATTTTGGGGAAGCAGGTTTGTTTTGAAAGAGCACCAAATCTTCTTTAATCATGCAGCCTGAATTTCCTGGTATGTGATTGAATCCCATCCAAAATAGAGAGTCTGTAAGCATCCATACTCTCATTTTGAATTCCAAGAACAGTACAAATTTTAGGACAAAGAATCTCTCTTTGGAACACATCTAGGCATTAAGCTGAGAGGGTATCTTGAACGCATTATTTCCAGACATTGGCATCATCACACTTTCCCATTAAAATTAGTAGGACTGAAAAGTGCTTAGCTTTGGGCTGTATGGCATTGGTATTGTGCTGGTTCAGCAACTGGGGTATTGTGTGCTAAGTTGTTATTTGTTGGTGTACCAAGAGCTGGCGAGCAAGCTGGTTATATATGTTGATATGCAAATTGTTACAAACAAGAGCAAAACCTTCTCTTCTTGTGGCACAGTTGTTCCTTCTGCTCCGGGACGTATAGTGGCAACCAGAAACACAAGAACCTCAGTTGTTGTCCAGTGGGACAAGCCAAAACATGAAGAAGACCTGTTTGGCTACTACATTGACTATTCTGTGGCAGGATCGAATCACTGGGAACCTTGTAACCATAAGCCCATCAACTATAACAGGTAAAGGGAATTGTGATGGTTTGATTTATTACTTTTCCTTTCCTTTTAAAAAAATCTGCCCTTTGGTCAAACAGCTTCAGAAACTTACATGAATTTTGAACAGTCATTGACTAGGTTCAGAACTTCTTAGCTTCAGCTACCTTCAAATTATTATCTAGACCCCAAACTCTTCATTTCCCAATTAATTTGATGCTTAATAATATAAGTGCCTGTTGTCTTTGTCCATGGAGTTTTCTTGGCAAAATACTGGAGTGGTTTGCCAGTTCCTTCTCCAGGTGGCTGGAGGAGACTCTAGAGAGTCCCATGGACTGCAAGAAGATCAAACCTATCCATTCTTAAGGAAATCAGCCCTTAGTGCTCACTGGAAGGACAAATCCTGAAGCTGAGGCTCCAATACTTTGGCCACCTCATGAGAAGAGAAGACACCCTGGGAAAGACCCTGATGCTGGGAAGGTTGAGGGCACAAGGAGAAGGGGACAACAAAGGACAATATGGTTGGACAGTGTTCTCGAAGCTACCAACATGAGTTTGACCAAACTGTGAGAGGCAGTGGAAGACAGGAGTGCCTGGCATGCTCTGATCCATGGGGTCACAAAGAGTTGGACATGACTAAACGACTAAACAACAACAACAACAACAACAACAACATAAGTGCTTTTTCTGGGAGTACTCAAGCACCATTTTTCTAGAAGAAAAGCACTGAATATACAATACTATTGTTTTATTTATTATTACTTAACTGTAATTTAGGTAAAGGTAAAGGGACCCCTGACCATTAGGTCCAGTCGTGACCGACTCTGGGGTTGCGCGCTCATCTCGCATTATTGGCCGAGGGAGCCGGCGTATAGCTTCCAGGTCATGTGGCCAGCATGACAAAGCCGCTTCTGGCAAACCAGAGCAGCACATGGAAACGCCGTTTACCTTCCCGCTGTAGCGGTTCCTATTTATCTACTTGCATTTTGACGTGCTTTCGAACTGCTAGGTTGGCAGGAGCTGGGACCAAGCAACGGGAGCTCACCCCGTCACAGGGATTCGAACCGCCGACCTTCTGACCAGCAAGCCCTAGGCTCAGTGGTTTAACCACAGCGCCACCTGGGGCACTGTAATTTATTGCCTCCTTTTAACCATTAGGTCCTAGGGCAGAATATAGAAATACGATGCTAAAATCTGTTTCAACATTCCACAATCAGAAGAATAAGGTGGATCCTATAATATAAATACCTCAAGTGCCAAAAGCAAAGAGATCTGTCTTTGGCATATGATGGAAACTTTGGAATGAAGGTGCCAGATGCATCCTGTGAGGATGGGAATTCCACAATTTAAGGGCTACCACAGAGAATGTCCTCTCCTGGTCCACCGGCCCCTAAACTTCTGAGGGCACAGGAACTATGAAGAGGGCTAGAATCAAATGTGTACATCTTCCCCAACTCGTTTGAAGGGAGACATTGCTGAAATTATATTCAACAATGCGCCAAAGTTGCTCACATAGAACATACTTTTGAAGCAAATATAGGCCAGGAATTCTCATTATGTAATATACTCCATGTATGCATCTTTCCATTCAGTCCCTATAACAGCCTCCATCCCTATTTCTTTCAGATTTGCTGTACATGGCTTAGCAACAGGAGAGAAATACGTCTTCCGTGTGAAGGCTGCAAATGCAGTGGGAATGAGTGAAAATTCTCAGGAGTCTGAACCTATAACAGTACAAGCAGCCCTCAGTAAGTGATGTTTTGTAAGAATCCAGATTCAGTAACAGCAGGAAAAACACACTGAGAACTCTTTTCGTACTCACAAGTGCCATAGGGCTGGCATATGTGTTACCTGATCCAAGTAAAATAAAAAAATTCCTTCAGTAGCACCTTAAAGACCAACTAAGTTTTTATTTTGGTATGAGCTTTCGTGTGCATGCACACTTCTTCAGATAAGTACTGATCCAAGTAGTGAGCCATCTCCCTGCAGTGACTCTGTCATGTGCTGTATAACATGTAGCACACTGCTTCATGTCCCAATAGCATGGGACTGTTTCACATTATCAGAAGTTTCCATGTGAGGAATGGCATGGCACATTCCAGTAGGATGTGGGGAGTCACAGCAATATAGGACAACCCTTGTTAGCTTGGCTCATTAAAGGAATTTAGTTGCTCAGGAAGAAGAGTAGGAACATAAAAAAGGTTCTGAACAATCTAATCTTTGGGGTCTTTAGGACATTAGGAAGATGATTAACCCAGCTGTTGTATGTTAATGCTGTCGCAAGCGAACATGGAAGAGTATTGTTGAGGGATGATGGGAAATAATGCCTTAGTTAAGCCTTTCTTTACCTATAATGTGTTTAAAGTAGACCCCACTGAGCACTATGAGACTTGCTTCTGAGTAGACATGCATAGGATTATGTGTATTCTTAAATTTGTTAGCCGAGTCTGAAACCATTATTTCACCATAACGCAACTGATAGGTAGAAAAGAAGCAATTTGGTATTATGCGAGCTGTTCAATTTGGACGTTGTAATAATGTTTCATGCGCTTGATTTCTTTAAGCCTGCCCCTCCTTTCCTTATGGTCTCACACTTCTCAACTGTGATGGCCACTCAATGACCATTGGCTGGAAGCTTCCACGATTCAGTGGTGGGTCAAATATTCTGGGTTATTACATAGACAAACGAGAGCTACATCATCACAACTGGCATGAAGTCAACTCTTCTCTTGTTAAAGAGAGGATTTACACGGTCAGTATTGCTTTCAAACTTTGGTATTTAGACCTAATTTCACTTTATTGTTAAGATGTAATTTTAGCTGTGATGAAACCATACAAATTAGGTTCCAAAATATGGCCTGGAAGAGAAGGAACAGTAGCACGTATTGTCTGTATGGGCACATTGTGCAGTTGCATGCAATGGATGAGATGGTGATGATGATGATGATGATATTTATACCCCGCCCATCTGGCTGGGTTTTCCCTCCCTTCCTCTTGCATTGAGACAATGTTTCTATTCATGCTGGCGTAAAGGAAAAGACAAGTTCAGAACAGGATGAGACTGTGATGCTGTTTGCACATAACAGTAAGCCATAGTCAGAAGTCTTGGCTTAGTGGTACATGCCAACTAGGGTCCGTTTTACTCCAAACAACCACCAGCATGAGCTAAGATCTGCTCACGACTTATTTCTCATGTTGGTTTGGGAGAAACAAACTGCAAATGTTGGTTTGCATGTATAGATAAGCCCAGCCTTGTGCTTCGTTTCTCCTGGAAGTCAGAAGAGAGGATGGAAGAATTGACCAGCATGTTTGAGCTGTGGTTGATTTCTAGCTACATCTTATTGTTACTTGTTGCTGTTTGATGAATGATTCTGGACAATAGCTTATTTCATCGGTTATCTATTGCCAACAAAATCTCATGTTATAAAAAGACAACCATTAAAAGTCCCACAGGACAGTTTTCCATTAGAAATTTTATGTTAAACAGACCAGCCATCGCTTCTCTTTTGGAACCTGTCCATATTTAAATAGCTAAACATTCAGAACAAGAGCTCTCCTCCCTTTTATTTTTTTATTTATTAACTTGGGTATTTAGCTTAAAGCACTACGGAAGTTAACTCCAAATAAATGAGAAGAATGTGAATGTCTTACTTCTATTAAGAAGGCCGTGTGAATATTACCCACGTTAAATTTGTTTTTAATGTCAACTGTTCTGCAAAGGTAGAGGATTTGACAGAAAATGCCTACTATGAATTCAAAATTGCTGCCGCAAATATCGCTGGCATAGGGCAGGCATCCGAACCCAGCGAGCATTTCAAATGTGAGGCTTGGACAATGCCAGAACCTGGTAAGTAGTTTGGCCATTCATAAAGGGAATGCATTTTTGAAAATGAGTGACAGTTCGAACGCTATCACTTGACGATGGTATTAGTAATTTAATATGTTTGAGTTTAAAGCACAGTACTCAAGTTTGTCATAAGAAAGGGTTTTGCACAGTTTGTCAGGGGAAAGCGACACAAGGCCTGTGGGCTGTTAACAGCCAATCATGATTCCATTCCCTGGAAATGAAATTTTGGGGGTGTCTCGGCACCCAGGGTCCCCTAGAGATGGCACCTATGTTCCCTTCCATTTGCTGAAACAACTGCAGTTAGTTAATCAGTGGAGAGAATATTGTCAGAAGTGTGTTCAATAACTGGTGGGTGGCCCCAATCTTTCTTTAGATGAACTCAGAATTGATATGCAATCTTTATTTTCCTTTTTTAAAAAAATCAATCAATTAAAAGATCTCAGTTTGTTTCTCAAAGTCAGTCTGAGGACTTGGGAAAATGCCCCCATACTATCCCTGCCAGCCCTCAACCCCCCCCCCCCAAGCCTTCTTACCCACTGAAACACCATTACTCCTTCCCTTATTTGTCAAATAGTGAGGGAAGCAGCAACAATGGTGGCATGCAAGGAGTGGTTCCAAGGTCTCCTTTCTCTCCCCGTCTATATTCTTCTCACACTTGGGCTAACAGAGCATCAGAGCCCAAATGCTCAGGAAAACGATCATTCTGCCAAGGGTTTCTGCATTTGAAACAAAAACAACAAAAGTATTCAAAAAATGACCCAAATTTTCCTCTCTCCACTCCTGGAAACTTTCCACGTTCTTTCAAGGTGAGCTTCAGATAGCTTGCCCAGCTCTCTAATTAATCAAAGCAAACAGAAGCTTATAGGTGATGTTGTTTGTCTGTTTCATTTGAAGGGAATATGTCTTCAGCCTCAAGCTTTTGACCATAAATAGATACCAATCTCAAGAAAGTGACTATAATCACACTGAGAGAAAAAGGGAATCACTATTTACTTCTTTGAGTCCTTTTTATAACCTTCCGCTTCGGATTATTGCCTCTGCACATGTTTGAATTTCAGGCTAGTCTCTTAGTCTTTAATAGATGCATCTAGAAGCAGGGAAACAGTGGGCTTTTATACGCCCTACCTTGTCCTGCATTATTTGAAGAAAGCAGTTTGAATTACGTTGGGAAATTGTGGCACAAACCTGCTGCGGTTCTTTTTATACGAGAGTATTTTAATATTTGGGTATATAAATATTAATGTGGTAAGCTCTCAATGACAGCTATAGAAAAATAAATCATGAAGTAAAGATTCAGCCTCTCAACAGAGGAAGACATGAATAAGGCACCTGCTTATAGCTGGATTCGAGAGAAATATCATTGCATTCCTTGAATTTTTCTCTAGCCTTCCACTTCATGCCTTTTTTGTTGTTCTTCCATTACCATGAAAAGTACTTCCTCACAAAACACAAGCAGATTGATACAAACCCTTTGCAACAGAAATTCAAACACTACTTGCTGTCTTGAAGGACTTCAGTGGCAAAAACTGGTTTCCATTTTGTGCATGCTATTCATGTGGAAACAGTAAAATCAATGTAAGTGTTAATGAAATCATTTGTATTCGGTGACAAAGTTAGTTCTAAACTCAGTGGAGCAGGTTGGCACATCAGAACAGTAATAAATTAAAACTGTATTTAAAGGAAGCATTTGCGTGCGCGCGCGCGCACACACACACACACACACACACAGTTTGAACACATGGAATTTCCTACTGAAATGCCTCTTATCTCAGATTGAAACTACTAGATTCCATTTAGCAATCTATGCTCTTAAATTCTAATGTATCACTTTTGTACATGGAAAACAGGGGATGAACTTGTTTTCTAGGTGGTAATTAGGACTGGACTGACATTTCTCAGAAAAGAGTTTTCTGACAAATGTTTGGAAAATGCTCTTCTTTTCAACTCCTCCTGAACAGTCAGGAAATTTCAGGTCCCCCCCCCTAGAGAACATTCAGTGAAATGGCCGTTCCAGTTTTGCCATCTATGATTTGTGGCTGAACTGTGGATCCAATTCCGACATAATTTAATAATGTTGAAGGAAGCAATAGGTTTTGCTCCTACTCCTTCCAGGCCTGTTCTTTTAACTTGTTGCTAAGAGAATTTTTTTTCTTCCAATTTTCAGTTCTCAACATTTCCACCTTAATTTGTGATTCTTTTTTTTAAATCCCCATGAAATTTCAGCAGCATGCTAGTGCAAATTTCACTCAATAGACACATTTGTATGTAATTTTATTTATTTATAAAATTATTTGTATACTGCTATATCATTAAGAATATGTCAAAGCAGTTTACAGCAATAGAAACAAAAGCATCCAAAAAAACCTATCAAAGAGTGAAAAACAGACATCAACTTACCATTTTGGATATATAAATTTTTGCAAAGCAATTCACCCTAATATAATTAATACATTTCCGCATGTTATTTTCACCAATGTATGCATTTTTATGCATACGTTAAAAAATGCTAATTAGTGAAGTTTGCCTTTAAATGTGAACTGAACTTTCTCCCTCATTTCTCTTGTTGACATCCATTTCTGATTCATCTCCTTTAGGCCCTCCCTACGATCTTACATTTTGTGAGGTTAGGGATACATCCCTTGTGATTCTCTGGAAAGCACCTGTTTACACTGGCAGCAGCCCTGTTAGTGGATATTTTGTGGACTACAAGGAGGAGGAAGGAGAAGAATGGCTCACATTCAACGAGAAGCCAACATCAAACCGTTATCAAAAGGTAGAAAATCTTAAAGTTGGAAGGGACCCCTTGGGTCATCTCGTCGAACCCCCTGCAATGCAGGAATCTCAACTAAAGCATCCATGACAGATTGCCATCCAACCTCTACTTAAGCACCTCCAAGGAAGCAGAGTACTTGAAAGTTATTTGCTGTGGTGTTTGGAATGTTGTCACGTCTATATCCCCCCCCCCCATCTTGCTATTAGTTGAAAGCACTTCATTGTCTGTATTTTTTTTAAGGTCACCGAATTACATGAGGGCAGAACTTACGTATTTCGAATTCGTCCAGTGAATGATGCTGGTGTAGGCAAGCCGTCAGATGTTTCTGAAGCTGTGCTGGTCCAGGCTAGACCAGGTATGAAGACATGATATTGACCACTGTACTTCTAAAATGCCCAAATATGTACAACGTGGGGTAACTTTTTAAATTCTGGAAGGGGTAGATGTGGAGTTTATTTTGCTATCTGACTATAAAGCCTATGGCTGAGACCCAAAGTGCACCCCTACAGCCATTTTTGCTTCTTGCTGAAGCCCTGTGGTGTTTTGTTTTGTTTCTACTTTCATGGGCACACTGAAACTGCCTCCCAATTCTGACCCTGTCCTGTCTCTGAAACTCCACTGTGTGGGTATGCTAGATGGTATAATAATATCTCTGCAATGGCCCCATTTCCCCACTGTTGCAAGCTCTTAAAATAAACTTGTTTGCTCTCTCTGTTTGTAAGCTGCGTCTTCCCTCTGGCTTCAGCAGCAAATTGAACTAATTAAAGGAACATTCCAGACTTTAAGACTCTCTTAATTGAATCAACATTCATCCCCCCCCCCCATACAGAACCCATACATCCCCTTAATAATTGCATTTCTCATGGCAATCCTATATTGCAGACACTAAGGAAATCAGTGCAGGTGTGGATGAAGAAGGCAACATTTACCTTGCCTTTGACTGCAAAGAAATTTCAGATGCTTCTCATTTTGCTTGGAGTAAATTCTATGAAGAGATAGAAGATCATGATAAATATAAAGTTGAAACAGTTGGAGAACAGTAAGTTCTACAGTTGTTTTAAAGAAGTCTTTGAAAATCAGGATACTTTTAGCAAACAAGTAGTGACCCTTCCTTTTTTCTGTCCTTTATTTTTTAGTTCTAAACTTTATTTTATGAAACCTGACAAGGATGATTTGGGAACCTATGCTGTTGCTGTTAGCGATACTGATGGTGTTTCATCCAGTTTTATTATGGATGAAGAAGGTAAGAAAATAATCTTGTATTCTTTGTAGGGCATGGCAGAGTTATATAAAGCTAAACAGGGAACTTTATTAATCCCCAAATCAAATGTATGCATCTCACCCTTCATTGTTTCTATGCCAAAGAGGACATGAAACTTTTATAGCCATTTTAAGGAAAGACATTTTTTTGAATTTTCAGATTCTAGAATTTGGGTTTTTAAAAACAACAAGAAACCTTTGATAAAATTAAATACAGCTTAAACAATAGAAAAGTCAATAGTGATATATCATTTTCCAGCTCTACTACTACTTTCATTGTTAATTATTTAACTTGATAGTTACTTGGTACACTAAGGTCTCCAAACAACTTACAACATATTTTAAAACATACATATAAATACATTATATTATAAAAACGGGGGGGGGGGTGACTAACCCATAACAACCAAAAGAAGCTTGGCAGCACATTAGGAACAAAACAGCAGCATCTCACATCTCAGTCTTTCAAAAGCCTGGGAAAAAATGTTATCCTGATGCCAAAAAGATGTCAAAAAAGGTATACCTTGCTTGAGGAGAACATCCCACAGATAGGGTGCCACAACTGAAAAGACCATTGTCACATCCCTCTGAGCTCCCCTCAGAGAGGCGACCTTGAAAAGGGCCTCAGAAGATGATCTAAGAGTCCCGTTGGTTTATATGTGGAGAAGCATTCCAGAACATATTGGGGTCCTGAGCCATAAACAATAACAATAGCAATAAAAATATATTATTTATACCCCTCCCATCTGGCTGGGTTTCCCCAGCCACTCTGGGCAGCTTCCAACAGAATATTAGAATACAATAATCTATTAAACATTAAAAGCTTCCCTAAACAGGGCTACCTTCAGATGTCTTCTAAAAGTCTGGTAGTTGTATTTCTCTTTGACATCTGGTGGGAGGGCTTTCCACAGGGCGGGTGCCACTACCGAGAAGGCCCTCTGCCTGGATCCCTGTAACTTGGCTTCTCGCAGTGAGGGAATCGCCAGAAGGCCCTTGGCACTGGACCTCAGTGTCTGGGCAGAACCATGGGGGTGGAGACGCTCCTTCAAGTATACGACCAAAGCCGTTTAGGGCTTTAAGGGTCAACACCAACACTTTGAATTGTGCTCGGAAATGTACTAGGAGCCAGTGTAGGTCTTTCAAGACCGGTGTTATGTGGTCTCTGTGGCCGCTTTATAGATCAAAGCTAAGACTTTGAATTGGGCTCATAAGCATACAGGGAGCCAGTGTAGTTGTAACAAGATTGGCATTGTATGATCTGTTCACCATGAACCTCTCAATAGTTGGGTAGCTGTATTATGCACTAACTGAAGCTTCCGAACTGTTTTCAAAGCAATAGTTTAACTTGTAGATTTTCAGAGCATAGATTACTATCTATGTTATCCCTGTCCAGATAGGGTCGTAGTTTGGTCACTAGCCTAAGCTGATGGAAGACACTCTTCACCGTCAAGAGCACCAGTAACTCAAGAGCCACAATACTACAACTATTTACTAATATTATTGTTAGCATCAGATCCAAATCAAAAGTTCAGTTTCAGTTTATTAGCCAACAAACAAAACAAACAAACAAACAGATTTTAACAGACAATCAAAGATAATAAAAACATAATAAAAGACATGTAATAAAAGACTTGTAACACATAAAACATGTGGCATATGTCTCAGGTTGCAAGGCGAGACTCATAGGCTTTTTTCTGGATACAATTCTAAGGTGCCCAGTCTTTATTGGTCATATTTCATTTATCCCACTAGCTCTAGGATCCATGTTTCCCCACAAACTAGGAAACCTTGGAAATGAATGGGCCTTAGATGCATGTAATACATTTTAGAAATGAGATAGAACTATCTGTTGGGTTTCCTTGATGTTTCACTTGCTAATTTTGCCTTTTCTTTGTTACTTGCAAATTTGCACATTGTGCAATTAGTTCCATTTCCCGAGCTCTCATTAGCAATTCTAATGTGTTAAGTAGGGCTAATCTCTGTATCCAGCTATGTAGAACCTAGCCTTTTGCACAATTTCTATGAGGATTTATTGACATTTGCTGTGTATCTTTGTAAACATTTCCTGTCCACCAGTTTTCATTCTCTTTTGCAAACTGAAATATACTCTGAGTCAAGAGTGAATTTCATGCTCTTTATTCAGCTCATAGTCATCAAGGAGAAGAGAAGACGAATGGCTCTTTTCCCCCAAACCGTCTGCTTATATACATTATTTACACAATGGGCCTTGCGTGATTGGCTACTTCAGGGCTACACCTGTGGGCCAATTATATTGTGGATTGACTTCTGCCTGCAGCCTGATTGGCTGCTCCTACAGGCCAATCAGGTAGCAGATTCACTTCTGCCAGCCGCCTGATTGGCTGCTCCAGCAGGCCAATCAGGTTGAGGATTCACTTCCACCTGGAGTTGGATTGGGTAGCTCCCGCTGATTCTGAATCCTATTGTTCTAGGATTCAGCTCAGTACATAACACCCCTCCCCTCTAAGTTCCAGTCCTGCCCGGGAAGTTGCATTCGTAGTCCCCAAGGTCTGCTGGCCGCCTCCGTGTGCGTTGTGGCCTGGGGTGTTCCTTGGTCAGGGGTTCTGGCTCGTGTTCCGAGGCTGCTGGCTGTGCCAGGGCTGTCTGGTCTGGCGCCACTGAACCACTAGGTTGTAGCTCTGGTTCCGGTGTCCTTCCAGCCTCGGGGCGCCCCTCTGTGCCTACTGCTTCTGCTTCCCCTGCCCACCTCTCTCGCTCTACAGGCCTCACTGCCCTGCTGTCCCCTTGGGACCCCTCTGTCCCGCTCTCCTCCCGGGTTCCTCCTGGGAATCGTCGCCGTAGCTGGTCGCAGTGGCGGCGCCAACATTGCCCCCCTTCCGTTAGTACCTCGTACGACACGGGACCGGTCACCTTGGTGACTGTGGCGGGTACCCATGCTGGGCCTGCCCCAAAATTCTTTGCATACACTGGGTCCTGGGCCACAAATGTCCGGGGGTTCCTGCCTTTCCCCACCACTACCTCATCCTGAGCTCTGTCGGGGTGAAGTCGGTCCAGTCTAGTTGCAAGGCGCCGGCCCATTAGTAATTCAGCTGGGCTCCGGCCCGTCGTTGTGCTTGGGGTGCTGTGCTGTGCTAGAAGAAATGCGGCAAGGCGGTATTCCCAGTCCCCTTGTGTCATGCGGCGGAGGCTGTCCTTGGTGGTCCGCACCATGCGCTCCGCTTGGCCATTGGTGGCAGGGTGGAATGGTGCTGAGCGGATGTGGCGGATGGCGTTCTGCGCTGTGAAGGTCTGGAACTCCTCTGACGTGAATGCGGTTCCATTGTCCGAGACGAGGGTGTCAGGGAGCCCGTGGGTCGCAAACAGCTTACGTAGTACCCGGATGGCTGTCGCCGTAGAAGTGGACGGTACCAGTGCAACCTCCAGCCATTTGGTGTAGGAATCCACCACTATGAAGAATGTTTTTCCCTGGAAGGGGCCAGCGAAGTCCACGTGCAAGCGTGACCATGGATGTCGGGCGGACTCCCAGGGCTGGACTGGGGCCCTTGGGGGATCCGGGCGGGATTCTTGGCAGGTCTGGCAGTGTTGGACCCAGGCCTCTATCTCTCTGTCAATCCCCGGCCACCACACATAACTCCTGGCAAGGGCCTTCATCCTCACTACCCCTGGGTGTGTCTCGTGTAGGGCTGTGAGGACCCTTTTGCGGAGGGGCTGGGGAACAACAACCCTGCTTCCCCATAACAGGCACCCCTTGTGGGCCGACAGTTCATGTTTGCGGTTTGTGTAGCCAGCGAATTCTGGCCCGGGGCTGCTGCTGGGCCATCCTCGCCACACCCAGTCCAGGACCCGGGAGATGACCCTATCTTTTGTGGAATGGTGCGCAACTTCTTGTGCCTGAATGGGTCGGTCGGGAAGCAGCTCCAGGGTCATAACCTCTTGCGCAGGCGCTGGGTCGGGACCTGTTTCTGGTAGTGGTAGCCTGCTGAGGGCGTCTGCGTGGCCCATCGCCTCCCCAGGGCGGTGGATTAGTGCATACTGGTAGCCGGCAAGGAAAATTGACCACCTGAGGACACGTGGAGACAACACTTGGGGGGTCTGCTTCTCAGGAGCAAACAGGCCAAGCAACGGCTTGTGGTCAGTCACTATGGTAAAGGGCCGCCCGTACAAGAAATCATGGAATTTTTTTACGCCCTTCACGATTGCCAGACCCTCCTTGTCAATCTGTGAGTAGTTTCGTTCGGCTGCAGCAAGCGTCTGGGAGAAGTATGCCACCGGCACCTCTCTTCCATCCGGGAGTTGGTGTCCCAGGACAGCGCCGATGCCATAGGGAGAGGCGTCGCATGCCAGCACCACTGGCAGCCTCTCGTCGAAGTGTGCTAAGACCGAGTTCGAGACGAGCAAGTCCTTGACTGCCTGGAATGCGGCCCTTTGTCGCTGGCCCCACACCCAAGGGGCCCTTTTATCTAGGAGTCTGTGTAGGGGCTCCGCTACCGCTGCCTTATGGGGAAGGAAGGCATGGTAAAAGTTCAATAGTCCCAAGAATGACTGAAGTTCGGGCTTGCTCTTGGGCGCTGGGGCCTCACAAATGGCCCATACCTTGTCACCGGTTGGATGGACCCCTTCTGCGTCCACCTTAAATCCCAGAAAGTCCACCTGCGGCACTCCCAGTAAACACTTTTCCCGCTTCACCTTGAGGCCCGCCGTCTGGAAATGGTGCAGGACGGAGCGGAGGCGGTCCTCAAATTCCTCTGGTGTGGGCCCGGCGATCAGTACATCATCGAAGAAGGGGGTGACGCCAGGAATCCCTTTAAGGAGAGAGTCCATTAGATTCTGGAATATGCCTGGTGCCACGCTAACGCCAAATTGCAGCCGCTTAACTCTGAATGCCCCTCTGTGCGTCACAATCGTCTGAGCCTCTGCTGTGGCTTCGTCCACAGGCAACTGTTGATACGCTTGGGCCAAGTCCAGTTTGCCAAAGATTTTTGACCCAGCCAGGGTGGCGAGGACATGGCTGACCACTGGCACTGGGTATGCATGGGCCGTGAGAGCCTTGTTTATGGTGCATTTGTAGTCTGCACAGATGCGGACCGAACCGTTAGGCTTGACGGGTGTGACAATTGGAGTTTCCCAGGGGGCGTTGGGCACCGGCTCCAGCACTCCTTGCTCCACGAGCCGGTCCAATTCCTCGTCTATGCGGGGTTTCAGGGCGAACGGGACCCGGCGGGCCTTGTGCCTGATGGGTCGTACAGCGGGGTCTAGCTGTAGGGCAATGGGGGGTCCTGTATATCGTCCCAATGCCCCATCGAAAACCCCTGGAAACTCTTTGCATATGGCGTCCACGTCCACTTGTAAGCTAGTGCGGTTCACCCCGGTAACGGCTAGCCCCAGAGGTCCAAACCATGCCAGTCCCAGTAAGCTAACGTAGGGGCCCTTAACTACCAGCAAGTCCAATTGTTGCTTTCGCCCTCGATATTGCACCCTGAAGGTCCCCACCCCCATAGTAGGGACCTTACGTTTCTGGAAGTCCCGGAGGGTGAATGGGGCCGGCCTTAGTTTGGGACCCCCATTAGGGCACAGTTCCCTTAATGTTCGGGCCGAGATTATGGATAGAGTTGAACCCGTGTCCAGCTCCATGCGGCATGGGGCTCCCTCTATCTGTACCTCTATATAAATTTTCTCTGTGCTGGGATGGGGCAACTGGAATACCTGGTAGTCCGTGATCTCCGTCGAGTTGCCTTGGTGCATGGTGCCGTGTGACCTGGGGCTCCTGGGTCGGTCATCTGATGCTTGTCGACGGGTGAGTCGAGCCCGACACACCCGGGCGATGTGTCCCAATTTTCTGCACTGCCTGCACTCTGCGTTGCGGAAACGACAGGCCCTCCTCTCGTGGTTCTCCCCGCAGCTTGCACAGTTCCCTCCTTCTCGTTGAGGCTGCTGTGGTGTGTGTGCTGCTTGAGTGCGCCGCTGTACTCGGTGTACTTCCTCCCTGTCAGATTCGGATTCGTCGGTGAGGTCTTCGTGGTAGACCCTCGGTTGGGATGGCGGGGCCGGTCGTGCCTCTTGCGTTGACCTCTCGGCGGCTTCGGTTGCCAGGGCTTCCTCCAGAGCAATCTGGAACGTGAGGTCTTTTTTGGCGTAGAGGCGTCGTTGCAACATCTCGTCCCTCAGGCCACCGACGAGGTGGTCACGAAGCATGTTCTCCAATTCTGAGAAGTTGCATAACCGGGCGGCTTGGCGGAGGGAGGTCACAAACCCAGTTATGGTTTCCCCCGGGGCTTGCCGCTTTGAGTAGAAGGCATTTCGGCAAGCTACCACCGAGGGCTGTGGTGAGAAGTGCTCCTTCAGCCGTTCCATTATTGTTTTGTAAGAGATGGTAGCGACATCTCTAGGTGCAAGGAGAGCCCGGGCGATTTCAAACGTCTCCTCTCCACAGACGCTGAAGAATGTTGCCCTCTTCATGGCATCGTTGGTGACTTCTTTCGCTTGCAGGAGGAAGTTGAAACGGGCGGCGTACCCTTCCCAGTCTCCTGATGCTGGTTTGAATGGCGAGAAGCTGCTGTCGGTTGCCATTCTGGGTTCCTTGGGTCCTGGAGCTGAAGCCTGGATGCACGGTGCGATGCAGCGGTGCAGCAGGTGGCGGTGCTGCGGTGCAGTGCGTGGTGGCGGTCAGCTCAGCAGGATCCCACCTTCGTCGCCAGTGAAATATACTCGGAGTCAAGAGTGAATTTCATGCTCTTTATTCAGCTCATAGTCATCAAGGAGAAGAGAAGACGAATGGCTCTTTTCCCCAAACCGTCTGCTTATATACATTATTTACACAATGGGCCTTGCGTGATTGGCTACTTCAGGGCTACACCTGTGGGCCAATTATATTGTGGATTGACTTCTGCCTGCAGCCTGATTGGCTGCTCCTACAGGCCAATCAGGTAGCAGATTCACTTCTGCCAGCCGCCTGATTGGCTGCTCCAGCAGGCCAATCAGGTTGAGGATTCACTTCCACCTGGAGTTGGATTGGGTAGCTCCCGCTGATTCTGAATCCTATTGTTCTAGGATTCAGCTCAGTACATAACACAAACACTGAAAGGCGACCCTTTCAAAAGGAGACACCAGGGAACAGGGTCAGCTCAGCAGAGAAAGGGGAGAGGTAGATGCTGGGTTAGGGCTGGCCCAAGACAATTTTCATCCTGAGGTGAAACTGCAAATGCCCTTTCTGCATTGTACCCAATGTACATCTTAACAAAGGGCAGTCATGTTATTTTGGCACATCTCATAAGCACCCTTCCCTGCCAGTAAATACAACATTAGAAATTAAAGTAACCACCAATCTCTTGCCCTTTCATCACACTCCAAATCGGCTGCCTAAGGTGGCAGTCTCACTCAGCCCCTGGCCCTGCTTGTTTTGGACATTTTACCTTTTGCTTTTAGTACATTTCATTCTGAACTTAGAAACGTAGAAAGCTGTCTTAAACCATGTCAGACCATTAGTCTATCTAGATCAGTATTCTTGACACTGACAGGCAGCAGAGCTCCAGGGCTGGATAGCTCAGTTGGTAAAGCATGGGAGACTCATCTTAGGGTTGTGGGTTTGAGCCCCACATTGGGCAAAATATTGCAGAGGGTTGGACTAGATGACCCTTGTGGTCCCTTCCGACTCTACAATTCTCTGATAATTCTATGATTTCGGAAAGGAGATGTCAGGGCCCTTTTCAAACTGTCTCTTCCCATATTCTTTCATTTGCAAAAGCTGACTTTTCATAGGTATCTTCTTCAGTGAATTGGGGGAAAAAGATTATTAGTGCTTTATGGAGTCATATACTGTTCTTAACATTTATTTTGACTGTCAGAATAAATTAAAACATGAAAATTGTCCTTCATTTCAGAGCTTGAACGCCTGATGACACTAAGCCATGAAATCAGAAATCCAAGTAAGTAGGACTTCTGAATCTAATATTCAGTCCCAGAAGGAATATATTTACACTCCTTTGATTGGAGTAAAGTAATGAAAAGTGTTTTTTTTTTAAAGAGCAGCTTGCTTATCCTTCTATTAATTAAATGCAAATATTAGTTTCTGTTTAAGAGAGATCTTCTTCACCACTGCAAATGTATTTGGATGAATGGATTCAGCTTGGATATGTCTAATATTTGCTGGATTATGTATTTAAAAACCCTAAATAGTGCAATAAATATGCACTTCAGCTTGTGCTCTGACTCATGCAAAACCAGCTTTAATACACATCTGTGCAAATACCATGGAGGGGTTCCATTTAGCTTTCATAACATTTCACTTGTTTGTTGCTGAAGCCTCTCAAAAGCTTTAAACTGCTGGGACTTATCTTTGGCTAAGTTATTCCAAAGCAGAAAAGAAAGGAAAGGGAAAAAAAAGTCCTTCATGTGTTTGCTTTTGTGCTCTGCTCTTTCCCTCCAGCAATCCCTCTGAAGTCTGAATTAACCTATGAGATTTTGGACCATGGCCAAGTTCGTTTCTGGCTTCAGGCTGAGAGCATTTCAGCTGCTGCCAGCTATAGATTTGTAATCAATGACAGTGAAGTTGTCAACAGTGATGTAAGTACATGCCTGGGAAGATGTAGTGCCAGACTGTTTGTAGGACGAGTACTTAGACCTGGTGAAGGGACTTTTTCTTTCTTTTTTAATGGCATCTCTCCATATGTACAGCTGTGAGATACATATAGCCTTATAAACCACTTCACCTGGCGAGTGAAGTGTTAACAAGTGAGAGAGTCCAATGTGATAAATGAAGAAGATTGATTCAAGAGTAGGGAACTGGATCTGGTGGTGAACCCAATTCATATATCCCCTACCCCCTATTTGCCAAGCCTGAGATGTGAATGAAGTCATCTACCTCTCAATCACATGATGTCATGATGATAGCATGATATCAGGTGACCCATTTTTGCCCATGCAGAGATTCAGCTGGTCAGTTGAATCTTCTTCTTCGCTTTGGTGATCACTCGTAGCTGAGTAAGATTGTCTTCCATAAATACGGTTTTAACAGTGAGTCCATAACTGACTATGGAGGCCAATTCTGGATCCACATGTCCTTCCACAGTGAAGGACATGGGTTTATGGGCGGGAGTTGATCATGGTGAGGGTTTGCCAAATGTGCCTTCCTTTTAGCATGTTTCTCCCTTTCGTCCTGAGTTCGAGTATCTTCAAAGCCCATGACACCTTTGGAAAAGACTGTTCTCCAATTGGAGCGCTTGCAGGCCAGTGTTTCCCAGTTGTCGGTGTTTATACAACATTTTTTAAGCTTTGCCTTGAGAGAGTCTTTAAACCTCTTTTGTTGACCACCAGCATTACGCTTTCCATTTTTAAGTTCAGAATAGAGCAGTTGCTTTGGAAGACGATAATCAGGCACCCGCACAACATGACCAGTCCAACAAAGTTGATGTTGGAGAATCATTGCTTCGACACTGGTGATTTTTGCTTCTTCCAGTACACTGGCATTCATTTGCCTGTCTTCCCGAGTGATGTGCGTAGTGCCTGCAAAACCCCTTTGGCCAAGCTACACATTTACCTGCCTCACACCTGACATAACAAGACATCAGGTGGGTGTAGCTTGGCCAAAACAGCCTCATGGGCCAAATTGGGTAGCCTGACAGGCCTAATTAGGTCCTCAGGTTAGACGTTTCGTGTTGCCGGTTAAATTTATGGTTATAAAGGATCAATGGGATGATCAACCGACATCTGGAAGGCAGCATTGGACCTTATCTCAGCAGCAAAACTAGGGGGCCTCAAGCAAAATGTTCTCTCACAGGCTCTCTCTTACCGCCGTGGGCTTGCATGGCAGTGCCAGACAGCAGAAGTGCTCTGATGCCCCAGAGCTACATTATATATTGGGAACAATGTAGAAAAATGACACCCAACCTCCTGGCGCTCTTTGGACTGTTGGGGAAAATGGTTTAAACATGGGAAGTACAGCTGACATCATTGACAGCCCCTCCTGCCAGGTTGTGGGAGTGCCTCGACTTTCTTCCTTCAGGCCACCCAGCCTCTACTTACTTGTTCGCATGTGGCATACCCTCTGTGATAGCTGGAGAGAGAGGGACAAACAGCCCTAAAAGCTGCCAAGCACAGATTTTAGTACCTTCCCACTGGAAACTGCTTAAACAACTGCACAGAGCAATGGTGTTAAATTGCCATCAACTTTAGCCACCAGTTTAATTGAGAGAACTCATTGTTGCCTCTGAAGCCCCTGCAGTTTTTCACCACT
Source organism: Zootoca vivipara (assembly GCF_963506605.1). Lineage (NCBI taxonomy): Eukaryota > Metazoa > Chordata > Lepidosauria > Squamata > Lacertidae > Zootoca > Zootoca vivipara. The sequence continues at coordinate 22,129,455 of NC_083278.1, read as the reverse complement.
TATAGGACAATATGGGAAGTAGGCCCCAACTACTTCTGGCGTTATATAATTAGTGACCCAGCAGCCAGCCACATTTTTAGCAAAACTTCTTCCTTGTCAGTTCTAGGACAAGCACCCCCTTTTATCCCCCCCCAGCCTCCATTGCCCTCCGTTTAGAGTATAATGCAGATTTAACACCCCCTGAACAAAGCGCACGCCATTTCTGTGGTGTTCAGCATCCAATACACCATTGAAACTGAACAGGTTTGTAGTTGGAGTCACAGTAGCAGGAGCATATTAAAACACAGAGAAACACACATCCCCTCTATTCTTCCGCACCGCGGTGGTTTTATGGTGCAACTAACGTAAAAAGCATTCCTAGGCTTTATGCAATAGACAGCAATTCTGCGAACTCTTTCCATTTTTTGTAAACTCCTTAGGAGGTTTAACTAGTTTATATATAGACAGTTCTAAATGGGAAATGTTCTTTACTTAGAATATTATATTTTGCCTACTTTTTGCTTCCTTATTTAGCAGTAATTTCCAGGGACTATTCCTTCTCCCCTGTCCTCCTCTTCCTCCCCCACCATTTTTTCGCTTCTTCTTTTGGCTATTTCCAGACCTGCGTCATCTCTCCCTCCTTGCCTGCCTTTTGTATTTTTAGCAATGCTACGAAAGCACTGGCATCAGAGCTACTTTTTTTCCTTTTTTTGGAACAGTAGTATTATTTCACCTCTTTCATTAGCAAGCCACAGGTGACGTTTGCATTTGGAGATTGATGACATTTTTGTGGAAATTCACATAAAAGCCTCGTATTTATGACTGCCATAAAACCATTGAACTTCATCTCACTGCATAATGGCAATAGCTAGAAACCTAATTATATTCTAAAACTTGCCCAGAGACAGTCAGTGCAGCTGCTGATCATGTTCAATAGACCATCATACTAGCAGGAATATAGTTTTGTTCTTGACACTGGCCGAAAATAGATAATTTCCAATGAGGCTCTAATTGGAACAACTTCCTTTGGCCTTTCTTTTGAATGATTTTATTTTTTGAAATGAAGGAACATAAAAAAGAGGGCTAAATTCATTAGCTGTTCTAGGCAGCAGTTTTAATCCCACACCCTGTAGATTATAAAAGGGGAATAATAGATATATTCCAATGAAGTATAAAGTAAAAAGATCGAACCTTTGTTTCCTTTTGTCTAGTGGAAACACAGTTAAGTTTTCTGTTTTGAATATTGATCTATTGCAAATGTAATTTTTTTTGTTTTCACCCCTTTGGTTGTGGGAGCAGAATGTGGCAGAATCAGCAGGCGCGCTGCCTTCAAAAAAGTACATTAATATTAAAAGATGTGCATCTGTGCTCTTGAATGCTTTGTATTAATCCCTATGGAGCTTGTATAGAAGATGTTCAATATGGATTGTAGAAAGCCACAAAAAAGTGGTGCCCCCCCCTACAAATTGATGGAAAGAAGGCTAGCATTTCATATTGCCTAGTCCTTCAGAGAGAGAGAGAGAAAGTGATAAAATCCTATGCAAGCCTACATTCCTATAACTGTAGAGCTAGGAACAAGCTATAACTGGGAATAAGGGTAGATCTACACAGAAGAAAACCCCGCTATAAATAAGTAATAAATTAAATCGTTATAACAAAAGAAAGCTATGTAAAATTGTGTAGAAAAGTTTTGTGCTCTACAGCGCCATCTGGAGTTGCATGTTTATAACGCATCCAAAACACGGTTTTTTGACTAATGTAGCTGAGTCCTAAATCATAATTGGGAATAAGCCCATGAAACGCAATACAATTAACTTCTAAGGCAACATATACTTGTACTGTAAAGTCATATATATATATATATATATATATATATATATATATATATATATATGATTTCTTCAAACTACTATATAAACCTAAAAACACAACCTCAAATAACCAACCCATAAACAGAACTTTGAGCACTTTAAAGCACCATACAAATGACTATGAGGATGTTGATGATCAGCGATCATTTAGAATTAAAAGAGCCCGTTTTCTGAAGCAACAAAAGCTTTCAAGACACAATACTGGAAACACCCAGTTGTGGAAAGATACAGCAGAGAGAGGAGTCCTTCCCCCTTGATATTCTTCTGCCTTCTAGAGCAATGATTTACTTCTGCTTTGTACTGCCTTTTAAGCTTCCCGTTGTCCTTATGTGGAAATAAAACCCTTCGGCCAATCATATTCAGAGATTTAAGGTGCAATGCAAATGCCCCCTCCTGCCACCAGGGCTTTGCGGAATGTCAAGGCCACTACTGCACCCGCAGTCCTGCTGTTCACAGAGGCTGTAGTGGATGGTGGGCAAGGGACAGTCGGCTCCTGTACAGGGCCAACACTGCTGTACAATGGCAGTGTGACCGACTGGGGATCCAGCAAATCCCAGGCTGGCTCTACTCTGCCCCCTCCCTGCCCCTGGAACACCTTCCTACTTCCCAAACATTTGGCAGCAGGCCCATCTTGCAGGGAGAACCAGGCAGAGGAGCCCAGTTGCCCCACCCACCTCTCCCCTTCCAGCCCAGCCTCATAATCCCCATATATAATCTCTTTGACCTGCCTTGTTTTCAGACGCATAAGATCAAATGTGACCATTCGACTGGCATCATTGAGATGGTTATGGACCGCTTCACTATTGAAAATGAAGGAACCTACACGGTGCAGATTCATGATGGGAATGCCAAGAACCAATCTTCATTAGTTCTTATTGGTGATGGTAGGTTCCCTGGCCGATTTGCCTTCGCTTACAGCGGCCTTCCGAAACCTGGTGCTCGCCAGACATTTTGGGCTACAATTCCCATCACCCCCAATCGCTGCCCATGCTGGCTGAGGCTGATGGGAGCTGGAGTCCAACAATATCTGAGTGGTTAGAGCCTCTCCACCTGTGATCTAATCCAACCGCTCACCAGATTGGGGAAGGCTGGGTTACAATGTAATTTAAGCATTTCTGAATACCTGAGCAAGTAAGCAACTCACTGTTTTCTCTCATCTATTTTTTATTTTTTAGCATTCAAGGCTGTATTGGCTGAAGCTGAGTTCCAGAGAAAGGAGTTCCTGAGGAAACAAGGTAAATTGGGAACAATTAGGCAAGCTTTGTTTTTCTTGTGTGATGGAAGGGAACATTCTCTGAGAACAATGTTCTCACTTAATTCTCACTGACATCACTGGATGCCAAAAATGCTAACACAGTACTTTCTACAGCTGTAATTTTGTTTCCATGCTGACTGTTATCACGCACAACATCACCATGCCCTGCTTCCAAGATAGTTGGAATGTACTCCCCACCCCCCACCCCCTGTAAAAACCCTAAAGATTAGCTTGCAATATATAACCAAGGTGCAATAGATCTGGAGTTTTCTTTCCAAAGCATTTTTCTACTGTCCTCTTTAGGGTAATAGTGTCAAGGAACCAGGGTGTCTGGGGTGCTGCTAAGGCAATTTTCCTCAGCCCAAAGGACATCCGACAGGAGAGGTTTCTCCATTGCTTCTGCCTGATAGATGAGAAAGGGAAGAAGGTGGCTGTGACAGCGAATGGGAGGGAGCAGAGCTGACCCAGGCATCAGACAGGGTGAGGCCACTGCCTCAAGTGGTAGAAGTCACCCACGTGGCACCCCAACAGAACCCTTGCTGCCCCATTGCAGAGAAGTGCTGCCACTACTGATGCCGACTTGGGACAAGATCATGTCAGTTTTGGGTGAGATCTCACCTGAAATTGGCGCTGATGATGATGATGCTTCTTCTCCGCCAGTGGTGGTTGTAGCAGGGCACATGGCAGTGGTAGTGGCAGTGTGGGCGGCGGCAGCAGTGGGTGGCAGGGCAGAGCGGCACTTCCCATTTCTCCTCAGGTGGCAAAACACGGGATGTTGCCTCCGGAAGGGAGGAACAGTGCCAGGATTAAGTTCAGAGCAGGCTTGGGTTCAGTTCTTTTATTATTATTATAACATTTTATTGATTTTCCAAAAATGCCAAAAAAAATACAGAAAAAGAATCACAACCAGATTAAACCATAATTTTGGGGGGGGGGTCAACTTCCTTCCACCCCCCCCGGTTCCATTAAAATATACTTGTTCATGCACGTCTATAAAGCTTGGGTCCAGTTCTAAACATGATTGGGGGAAGGAGGTGAGCATATGCACATTCACTTGTTGAACTCCTCCTTCAATTCTCTTTACCTCACTTGTCCGGAGTAGCTACTATCACACATAGATGTCCATTACTTGTTTTCGTAAACCTTGATTGCTCAGCACTTAATGATTTTCTGTTGAATGTGCCGGGTGAGTCTGTTGAAAAGCATTGCTTTTGAGGGAATTAGATATGAATGCTCCAATAGTGAGGTTTGCTGACGTTGCCTATTGGTGCTGCAATGATCAAGTGACAAACACTCAAAACGTGGACGCCATCCTAACTACTTATGCAAACCATAAATTGATATCACAGAGCCTTGTTCCTGCTTTGCATGCACTATATGTTGGTAAACACATTTGCCAACTTGTATATGAGCAGCATAGAGCCATTGCAAATTCCACAATCGTGCTCATAAGTGCAGCAGGAGCACTTTGCTGTACTCACAAATCCTCCTTGGACTTGTGCATCTCTCTCACCTTACATGACTGACTATGTGTCGGTGCACTGACCAAAAGAGGAAAGGTCTTCCAGAGACAACTGCTTGTCATGTGATTTAGTTCCTGTTCTGTGCTTCTCTCCAAGTTTGTTCATTCTCTAAAACAATAGAAGCAACAGTTTATGATATGTTTATCCTTTTCTTTTTTTAAGGTCCTCATTTTCTGGAGTTTTTGTATTGGGAAATTTCAGAAGAATGTGAAGTGCTGCTGCTCTGTAAGGTGAACCATTATATTTTGTTACATTTTAATAAAATGGCACCCTTCCTGATGGGGCATAACTGCAAGCAGCTGCAGTACAAAAGTTTAGGGCAGGCATCCCCAAACTGCGGCCCTCCAGATGTTTTGGCCTACAACTCCCATGATCCCTAGCTAACAGGACCAGTGGTCGGGGAAGATGGGAATTGTAGTCCAAAACATCTGGAGGGCCGAAGTTTGGGGATGCCTGGTTTAGAGCATATAGATAGAGTACCATGTGCACATGAAGAGATAGAAGGCTCTGACCATGAAGCCAATGAGTGCTAATATAGCCACTGGTGGCGACAGTGCCTCAGTGTCTTGGGGTTGCAAGGATGCAGAATCGGGATGTGTTCAAGGTGGTACAGTTCAGCCGAAGGCCAGGCAGAAAGAGAAATATATTTGTTTCCATTCACTTACTACCTACAGTCAGCGCAAGTCCCTCATAGATCAGTCTAAACCGAGGCCAGCAAATTCAAGCAACAACTTTGAATCATGGGGATTTTCTGGAGTCAGTGTGCTGGGGTGGGGTGGGGGGGAGGGAGGGTGTGCCCAAAATGCAGTGAAGCTGAGTTCCTCATTGACAGCCAAGCATTGACCACCAGCTTTTGATCATTTGTGGCACAAAGCTTAGGTACATTCTCTGTGCCTTGTATAGAACAATGAGTGACATATAATGCCCGTGGCTCAACTTTTCCCAGTACCCCATTCCCTAGCTATTGCTTTTGTCCCCCTACCCCTGAGTTAAACTCAGAAACATGGTGTCTCACCAAGTGGTGAGGAGTGGAAGGGGCATCGTGCTTACTTAGGTTCAGTTTCTTTGGAAAGGAAATCACGGAAGGCTTTTGGTGTTTTGTAGTATCTATGTTTATTTACAAGTCTTCAGGTTGCACATAGGTTGGGGCACAGTGGAGGCACACTCAAAACAGTCAACTGCACTCAGAGTTCTAGAGAAAGAGCCAGCACTCTCAAATGTTGCTAGTTTACAGAGCCAAAACTCAGCTTTCAATTTTTCTCTTTGGATGCTGTTTCTTCTCTGGTTCAAATTGCAATCTATTGCTTATTATTACACACATTTTTCTCTTTGGATGCTGTTTCTTCTCTGGTTCAAATTGCAATCTATTGCTTATTATTACACACAGACACCTAGGTTACGCCATCTTTTGCTGCATGGTGGGAGGCCTGCTTTTGTCCTGTTTAGAAGAAACCTAACAATTAGTTCCCAGGGAAACACATCACTGACAGTTCCCTTAACGGAAAAACGCATCTGCCATGCGACCAGCAAATAACTTTTGCACTCATTCCAGCCCCATTAACCCTCTCCTGTCCAACCCAAACCTAGAATGGTGGTATAGCTACAAAATAGCATCCATTTATTCATCAGAACGGCCATTTGCTGACTGACAGGAGAGGGGTTCTGTACCAAACCATATTAAGGAACCAACATCTTTATAAATCTTACAGTGCCTGAGATACAAAAAGCCTGAGAGCTACTGTGATTTCTGACTTCTCCTCTTTCACTAGTACAACTCCATGCCCTGCTACAAATTGCTTTGAGATATTCGCTCAGTTTCAAAAGTAGTTTATATTTCACTGTTTGCTTTTGGGGGCTCCACGTGGAGTGTAGTTTGCCTCTGTGTGCATTTCTTCCAGAGACTCCACAGGCACATTGCTAAAAGCATTATGGGCCAGGAAACCTAATTTTGCCATATCTGCTTTTAGTTTTGGTATTGCTGTGATCCTTGTTAGACGAATGTGACAAAAACTACAGCTACAGAAGCAACAGTGGCTCCATGATGGACAGACCTGTTCAGCAGCACAGAACAGTGTCTCTGAAAAGTAATCATCTTCTGTCTTTTTTTTTTTTTAAAAAAATACCCCTCTTTCTAAAATTGCTTCTTTCAAGTTACCGTTTGAACTCGCTCATCCAGCAGTATTTCATGTCAGCCAATACACAGCTATATTCCAAGCATAAAACAACACACTGTTTCTCTCTCGCCGTTCTGCTGAGCTGAATTTCCACTAGCACTTCAAAAGGGCTGCCTTCAGGAAGTTCCCTTGTGCTCCTGCCTCCCGCAGGGCACTCCATGCTATAGAAGGAGACCTACAACCCAGCTCCAGCGTAGTCATTGGTCGCCAAGAGTGAAACATTTGGCAGAATTGCAACACTGGTTTCTTTATGAGTCCAGATGAACCAATTTGGGTAGCAGCTCCCACAGGCACTTTTGCAACAGATGCATACTTATTATTTGTGATGGATCCTGGTTTCCGTCAGAGTCACAGAAAACACAGAAAGTTCCAGCCCAGAAGATATCTGAAAAAAAGCAGAAGACCTGAAGCTCAGCAGTTAAGCACATGCTTTGTACATGCAAAAGGTCCCAGGGTCAATTCCTGGCATCTCCAGGCAGGTAGGGTTGGGGAAGACTCTTGTCTGAAACTCTGTCAGTGTGCAGTCAGATAGACCAGTGGTTCAGTGCAAGTAGCACCCTGTGATCTCTGGCCTACCATGTGGGTAGCTGTTTCCCCCAACTGCTATCATGTGAAATGGCATTCAATCCCATTGATTTCAAAATACGTTGTTTCCAAATACTAGTCTTAAGTCCAAATCACAGTCCAAATCATAGTCTTAAGTCACTCCAAATGCTTTGCTACTTTTTTTTCTGACTGGTTCCAGTAGAAACTATGTGCCACATTATGAGATGTGTCTATAATTATTGGAATATTTATGTGGATCTTCTCTTGAGGCAGCTAGCAATATTTTAAAACAATATTAAGATCAAAATCCAGTGAATAGAGAGAACAGAATGGAAGCTGTTAAGTACGCACCCCGATTAATCAAACTGCATTCCAGAAACGGGGGGCCACCACGGATGAAGCCTTTCTCCATTTTGCACCTCAAAATGTGGGCAGGGCCTTCAAAGAAGGTCTTAATGCTTGGGCAGACTAATATGAGGGCAGGTGGACCTTCAAAAATGTTCTGACAGGTGAGCCAAACAAACTATCAAGGCACAGCTTGTTAGCAGCATATTATATTTCATTGATTTTGTTGTCCTTGTTCAGGTGGCAAATACCAAGAAAGAGACCTTTTTCAAGTGGTACAAAGATGGTGCTGGATATGATGTTGAAGAGGTGCCTGACCTGCAGAAAGAAGTTGTCTGTTTGACTATTCCAAAGGTATGGTGCAATGATTTCTGGGTGACACATTTAATAGATTCCTCCTTCCTAACTTCTCATTGAGAAGTTCAAGATTATTGAGGCTTGTCCTTGCTGTACTTGTTGGCTGCTCCAACAATGGGAACTCCCATTCTTTTGTGTGTGTATTATTTTTGTTTCCTGCTAGTGAGGGAAATTTAGTTTTGTGCAGGTTATTATTATTCAAATACTCTCTTTCACTGATATCAATGGGTCTTGAAGAATGTTTCGTTTGACTACATCATGCCCCATATTTAATCAGCAGTAAAGCTGCAATTCCATGTATCTAGGAGTAAAGCCCACTGGACACAGAGGGACTTACTTCTGAGTAAACATGCAAATGATTTTGCTGCACATCTCGTTGATTCCATGAGACTTACTCCCAAGTAGCTGTGCCTATGGGGTGGTCTCTGTTGCATATTTTCAAGGTGGCCACCACTACATAAATGTATTTGGTCATGACTGTATCTCACATACCGTAGATATAAACCAAAAGTGAGAAGGCAATCTTTAATCACCTATATGTTAGCATGTTAAACCAACTTGCTTCGTCTCTTTCTGCCAAAATGCATACTTCCTTTAACCTTACACTGGTTCACACTGTACTGAAAATGATGGTAAGCTTCATAGGCAGTTTAATTAATTAAGCGGTACATGCAAAAGTATTAATGCGATAATTATCTCATTAACTATGCTCTCACCACATCTGCCTCTCATGTCATTTCTGTTCAGACAAAGTTCAAAGTAGATTTCCTTTCTGATATAGAAAATGCAGCAAGTATATAAGTGACTTTCATTAATACAAGTCACACAATCCCTGTGTCGTATCTTATTTCTAGCTGTCTAAAAAGGACCAGGGTGAATATAAGGCAACACTGTCAGATGACCGAGGTCAAGATGTCTCTGCTATTGATGTATCAGGAAAAGGTAAAGCTCTATTTCCCTCTGCATTGGTCATGCATGGTTATTTGTTATTCCAAACCACTGGGAATAAATGAAATAACTACATCACCTCTGGGATGGAAGCTCCTCTGGCATGGAAGTTGTGAGAAGTTCTGAAACATTTATAACTGCATGTTTTCTGCTCCTCGTAAAGTCATGGCAGGTCATCTACCTCATCCCATACAGCTCAAGCCTCACAAACCTTTGATTGCTGCTGGATGATTCTTGGAGTAACTCATTCCCTCAGATTTATTTATTTTTTACTGCCAAATACATGCACATGTTGTCCTTTAATTGATGTCAGTTCCTCCCTCAGGAAAACACTCACAAAATAGCCACATGAGGTGGCTGTTTGAGCTGTTTAAAAAGGTAAAGGGACCCCTGGCCATTAGGTCCAGTCGTGACCGACTCTGGGGTTGCGGCATTCATCTCGCGTTATTGGCCGAGGGAGCCAGCGTACAGCTTCCAGGTCATGTGGCTAGCATGACAAAGCTGCTTCTGGCGAACCAGAGTAGCACACGGAAATGCCGTTTACCTTCTCGCTGTAGTGGTACCTATTTATCTACTTGCACTTTGACGTGCTTTTGAACTGCTAGGTTGGCAGGAGCTGGGACCGAGCAACGGGATCGGCAAAGCCCTAGGCCCTAGGCTTCTGATCGGCAAAGCCCTAGGCTCTGTGATTTAACCCACAGAGCCACCCGCGTCCCTTTGAGCTGTTTACATAAGCCTAATTTAAGTGCCATCAAACATTTGGCAACAACTGCATGAGGGTGGAGTTTGGGGCTGTGCATGTTTGACCTGCCCTCCATTGCTGACCCCTCCTGAAGGCTCTTTCTGGACAGCCTGCCAAATACACAGAGACTGTCCCTATCAGCTGCAAAACTGGTTGCAAGATGGGGACAACTGAGAGATATTTGGCAGGTTGGCCCACTGTAATGGTCTAATTTGGACTTAGCCCAAGCTATGTGTGCAGCCATATGGAGACCAAGATTGTTCAATGCAAGAACATAAAGTCAAAATAATCAAGCGCAAGCCCTTCTGAAATAACTATCACAGTATCATTGTTTATCTGTGTTAAAGCTTTCTCATGTGAATACTACATATCTGTATTTCCCATGCTAACAATCCATTGTGTCCCCCTTCCTCTCCTCAGTATATGAAGATATGATCCTGGGATTGAGTCGAGTCAGTGGTGAGTAAATGTTATTTCCACTTCATTTCAAAAATATATTAAAATGGTCAGAAACTGAGGGAACCTGTTGTCGCTGAAAGCAGGAAATCTCAAAAGAGCCTTATCTCCTTCTAAGGTGTAGTTAACATTCCGAATAGGTTTTTGACTTTAATCGACATTCTTAAACAGGAAGGCAAAAATTTTTTTACCACGTGCTTGTTTTTGTGTCATTTATTGAATAGGCTTTGGGCAATGCAGTTTGTTAGCTTTGTGATAAGAAGTTTCTCTTATATAAGTGTGCTTATGGTCACAGTAGAATCCAATGATCCAACTCAGAAGAAATTTTAAAAAGATTTCATCATTAAAATCTAAATCACATTGAATTCTGTAATCTATATACTGGTATATATAAATGTAAACTGGCCATATGGGTGTGTCTCCACTTTTCTCCGAAACCACTTGACTGATTGTGTTCAAATTTGGACACAATGTCCCAAGCGAATATGCGAGTGACCATATACAGTTTGCATAGATAGATGTCACACCTATGGCAGGTAAAGCAGGTAAAACCCACTGTTCCCGAACACAAAACTCAGACAGCCGGGGATGCTGGGAGCACAGGAGAGGTCACAAAACAGCGCCCTCTAGCGGCGACTGCACTGGTACTGCAGCTGGAAAAGCTTCCCTCTCCATAGCATTTCGGCTTGGCTTTGCAGACTGGGCCAAGGGGGCGGGAGAGGTCATGGGTCGAAACAGAGTTGGGGGAGTCACAGGGATGAGCCACAGCAAAGTGTGGCCAGGCCAGCTAGTATATTAATATAAATATTTCACTTTGGGCTGAAATATTACACTGTGCGGAAAATTATGGTTTACAGAGTAAGCATCAGAAACTCAGTGAATGTTGATATTTATTGGTAAATTCTAAGAATGATTAAAATGTTTGAGTTCAGAGACTTGTTTTTGACACTTACCATGCTTAACCATGTTAATTTTGGAAGTGTGGGTAATATTTGGTCATTTACTGAGGGCACTGATCTGACTTTAAGATTTTTTGGTACGTTAGAATTTCTGGCATTTCCTTCTGGCCTTTTAAGACTTTTCAGTAAATGTCAACAATCTCCAGATTTCTGGCATTTCATACAACAAAACAACATACATAGATGACATAATAGTAATAGAAATTTTAATTTATTGTGAGTATGGTTTTTTAATGTCTAATTAAACATGTGAGAATGAAAAAACAAAACAAAACACCCAATTCTCTTGTTCAGCATCATTATGGTGACCTTGCTTCATGGCAGCCCTTTAAGAGGAGTGGTCCTGGAGATCTCTTGATTCACTATTTATTTACTGTAGGTCTGTAGATAGAATGAATTATTTTAAGAATGCCTGGTTGTTGGAGTTTTTTCTTAGATCATGATTTGAGATTCTAAAACCCAACTGCTGGATCTGAATAATGTTTTATCCCTGTAGGTAAATCTGCTTCTGAACTGAAGATCCACTGTACTCCAGAAGGCATAAGACTACAGTGTTTCGTGAAGTACTATACAGAGGAAATGAAAGCAAGTTGGTTTCACAAGTAAGTAACAGCCAAGCCCTGAATGCAGACGTACCTCAGAAGTCAAACGGAATCCATTCTGGAAGTCCATTTGATTTTCGAAAAGTTCAGAAACCAAGGGGCAGCTTCCAACTGGTTCCCGATGGCACAGGTGCACTGGAAACAATAACGGAAGCCGCACCAGACATTCGGCTTCCAAAAAAAGTTTGAAAACTGGGACACTCACTTCCAGTTTCCAATCATTCGGGAGCTGGAACGTTTTACTCCCAAGGCGTTTGGGAGCTGAGGTATGATTGTACTGGGTGAGTTTTGCCTGGTACAGTGGTACCTCGGTTTCAGGACACAATTGGTTCTGGAAGTCTGTACTTAACCTGAAGCGTACTTCACCTGAAGCAAACTTTCCTATTGAAAGTAATGGAAAGTGGATTAACCCGTTCCAGACGGGTCCACAGAGTACTCAACCTAAGCGTACTTAACCCGAAGTATGAGTGTAATTGGTTCTGGAAGTCCATACTTAACCTGAAGCGTACTTCACCTGAAGTGAACTTTCCTATTGAAAGTGATGGAAAGTGGATTAATCCGTTCCAGACGGGTCCACAGAGTACTCAACCTAAGCGTACTTAACCCGAAGTATGAGTGTAATTGGTTCTGGAAGTCCATACTTAACCTGAAGCGTACTTAACCTGAAGCGAACTTTTCCATTGAAAATGAAGGAAAGTGGATTAATCCGTTCCAGACGGTCCGCGGAGTACTTAAACTGAAGTGTACTTAACCTGAAGTGAACTTTCCCATTGAAAGTAATGGAAAGTAGATTAATCCGTTCCAGACGGGTCCGTGGAGTACTTAAACTGAAAGTACTCAAACCAAAGCGTACTTAAACCAAGGTATGACTGTATTCAAAGACTAAACAAATTAACATATTGATCTTGATATTAAAATTGGGGTGGGGTGGAGAGATGCGAATCTTCAGTGTTTCTTCTTTTTTTAAAAAAAAGTAGAAAAATGAAAAATTCAGGCGACAACCTTTTCATAAGAAATGAGCCAATTTTTGGTTTCCATGCTGTCATCAGCACAGCTGGCCGCATTGCATGCGAATCCCCAGCCTGCCCTGAATCATCCCAACACTTTGCATCGCAGGGAGCATAAAACAAATCGTAAAGCCAGCATGCAATCATCCACTCATTGCACTGCAGGGAATCTGAATTCCCATCTAGAGACTTCCTTGGTTGAGTGAGCTGAATCTAGGACAGCAAAGCAAAAGCTAAGTAATGATATTTCAATCTTTTTGCATTAGGCCTTTGTCATCATTAGGTCAAATCATTTCTGTTTGGACTCTTTTTTCTTTCTTTTTTTTAGCTGATCAATGAGAATCTAAGTTGGAGGTATCAATATTTTAGCCACTGAGGTTTAGTCATTTTCTGGATGGAAATAGCTGGATTAAAAAATAATAATCTGAGCACTGGATGCATCATTTCAAAGCCTAGATTAGATTTCCAATGTGCCTGTGAGCCAATGATGGTTTGCAAACCAATATGTCTGTGCTCACCCTGAATTGGTAGTTTCTATTCCTTTGGTTGGTCTCACCAACAGCTCTAAAGAACTAAAAGTCTGCAGCACATATAAGTCATTTATTTAGTATCTGACCTTATCCATATTTATTTATTTATTTATTTTTTAAAAAACTGCTTATGAGGAGGGGGGGGGAGCTGTAAAAATTGCTTATAAGATAAACTAGTGAGATAAAACCAAACAACAAGAGGGCTAAATAAGATAGAATAGCAACAACAAAAGCAGTCTGATTGCGTTTTCAAATCTGAAAACAGCAGTGGTAAGACAACATGTGTTGAAATATAATGTCTGAGCAAATAAATCAACACTTACCTGGTTGTATAGATGGGGTTTGGGGGAACTCTGCAAATAAGGTGCCACCACCTTATTTGGCATCAAATAAGTGGGCATCAAAGCATTTCACCACCTTGAATCTGAACCCACAGTATGAGGGTAGAGCCCTGTAGTTGCTACCTGTGAGGAAATTTGGAAAATGGTCTCAATAAATGTTGTTAAGCTTGTAGGGGAGCAAATGTCTTCTCACCTTCTTAATGATGGAGCAAAATATCCAGAGCTTGATATTCCTATTTACAGGCTAAAATCATAATCCCAGGAAACCTAATCATGTGTAGTAGAGGTTGCACACAAACGGCCAAGTGTTTTCCTTTACTTTTTCCCTATCCCTCACTCAGTGGTATCATCCATTGCTTGGTCCTAGAATGTCAAGCATATAAAATGCAGTTGGAAGGACTGCACATTTAAAAATCAAAATGCAGCAGCGACCCAGGTAAATAACGAAACCTTACCAGTGGCACAGCCTCGAACATCTCAGGTTGAAGTTTAGAATTTTATTCAGGTTGTACACTTCTAGCAACGCCAGTTGTGCTTTTTTCCAAGCTGCCCTGTATGCCCGAAAGCCCATCTTTCAAACATGAACATAGGATTGACATACACTGAGTCATATCCCTCTGGGTGGTTCTGGTCTTTGCACTAATGGCCAGTGACTCTCCAGGATTTAAAAAGCGGAGTCTTTCTCAGCCTGACCTGAGATTGATTGAACCTGGTACCTTTTGCCCACAAAGCCAAAAGAAAGCTGCACCAATGAGCTGTTCACAAACCTTTGGCTGATCTAATCATACATGCACCTGCTTTTACTTGTCTTTCCCCTTCCCCTTGCTGGCATTCCTCCCCACCCTGTCTCTTTGCATATGTCTCTTATTTCACTCTGAAAATGCAATGCACATCTTGAAAGCACTATAAATGATAAATAGCAGAAGTAATAGAACCCTCTCTGGGTGACAGATGTTCTTCCTTAAAAAAAATCCCTTCAAGCTTCATGTAGATTATTAAATTGAAATATGAATAGACTAAAAATAAGTATAAAATAAATTCAAAATGAAATAGGAAGGAGTCATAGGCTTTGAAGAAAACAAACCAAACAGAGGTGGAGGCTAGATCATCTAAAAATGAATCTCCCAGATGTGATGGAATTAACCCCAGAATTGTCTTCTGGCCTGTAGACCCAGAGCATGATTTTATGTAAAAGAAACCGATAGTGCTTAGGTTAGCCTGTAAATTCCATCTTGCATTTCTTGAAGCTGGCAATGATTATGAATCCATTGAATGAGAAAACAAGTTTCTCTCCCACTAACCCTTGGTCAACAAGCTTACAAGGATGCTTACTTTTATATCCTTCAGTCTGATGGCTAAACCAAGGTATACCCATTCCAAGGGCTAGCATGGCCAGCAAAAAATTGTATTGCTTCTCCCGTTTTGAACATTTGTTATCGATCCCTCCGTATGCCATGTTTCAGCCTGCTTCTGAAAATTCTCCTGGCCTCAAAAAGCTTTGTCACAGAGTAAGAGGAACTGTTGCTCAAGAAAAAGAAGCCCAAAGTCCACCTACTATAGGTGTTTGAAACTAGTTGTAATGGTCCTTGGAAAATAGCTGATATGTTGCTTTTTTATGCTCTCACCTTAAAACTCTCTGTGTGCGTATTTTGAAGACTCCCTGTGTTCATTCCCCCAGGGAATCTAAGATTTCTTCTAGTGAAAAGATGAGGATTGGAGGCAGTGATGAAGTTGCCTGGATGCAGATATGTGAGCCCACAGAAAAGGATAAAGGGAAGTACACCTTTGAGCTGTCTGATGGCAAGGAGTCCTATAAGCGGAGTATTGATTTATCTGGACAAGGTAGGCCTCTTTAAGCATGCAACTGGATTCACCACACTGTAATTTGGGGCCATTTTGCAGTTGGGGAATTAACGTTCATTGTTTATTATTAGGTATTTATTTTGTGCTCACAGTTTTCAAGGCACACTACACACTTTGTTCATGCTATGCCTCTTCTCATCAGGGCTGACTTTGATCTCTCTTCTTAGATTTCATTTGATGTTTCTCTACCACTTTTATAAGTTGAGAACAGAAAAGAAACACAAGTAGGCATCAAAGCATTTGTGCCGATTCAAAAGGCAAACTTTATAATACTCTAAAATGTTTCTTTGCAGCGTTTGACGATGCTTATGCAGAATTCCAGCGACTCAAGTAAGCTTTATACCATTTACCTTTCAACTCATGACAATGACTTTGTCTTGGCTACCAGTGTCATTCTAACATAATAGGGTGTAAGAAAAATATGGAGAGCCATATGATTAGAGTGTTGGACTCAATTATCAAGGAGAGCAGGGCTCAAAACCCCACTCAGCCATGAAGCTCACTGGGTGACTTTGGGCCAGTCACCATTTCTCAGCTTAACCTACTTAGAATCATAGAATTGTAGTCCAGCCCCCTACCATGCAGGTATTTCAACTACAGCATCCGCAACAGATATCCATCCAAACTCTGCTTACAAACCTCCGAGGAAGGAGAGTCCACCACCTCCTGAGGGAGTCCATACCACTTCACAGGGCTGTTATGGGGATAAAAGGGAGACCAGGGAAAGCCATGTACAGCACTTTGATCTCTTCCAAAGGTGGGAGAGTAATGTTTGTGTATATATACACACATACATAATTGTGATGTTAATTACTCTGTTTTCTGTTTTCTTTTCCCACTTTAGGGCAGCTGCTTTTGCTGAGAAGAGTAAGTACATTCTGTACAGAGGAAGCATGCTATTTCTTATCACCAGAAAAGAGCAGGATCTAGCAGCCTAGTGAATGCTAGGTAGACCTTGTTCCTTTTCTTTACAAAGTTCAACAAAAGTGAAGGAATAAGGCAGGCTTCCTCAACCTCGGCCCTCCAGATGTTTTTGGCCTACAACTCCCATGCTCCCATGATCCCTAGCTAGCAGGACCAGTGGTCAGGGGTGATGGGAATTGTAGTCTCAAAACATCTGGAGGGCCAAGGTCGAGGAAGCCTGGAATAAGGTATACTGTACATAATGGCGCTTTCGATCAGTTCATTTTAAGAGGAAGGTGCATTTTCAAACCGAATAGATAGTTGCCGTTTTAGAGAAGATGTGGAAAACTTGTAACCCACCAACCTTAGCACAGTCCACAATACATGCCTGATGACCCCCCCCCCCCGAGAGTTGATAAACCTCCTGGTTTTGCTCTCTGTTGGGGGGAGGGTAGGGTTGTCGAGCAGGTCTACCTTAGCTGGAGAACCTGTGTTTGTTTATTCTTGGAAGGCGAGTTGGCAGGTGGGAATAGAAAAGTGGGAGAGAATGGGTGTCCTCTCAGCTTAAGAAACGAAAGAAACTAAACCTCTCAGCTTAAGAAACTATTGTTAGTTAGGTTTCAGAGCTGACAGTGAGAACAGACTACAGGTGAGTATATGCAATGCAGACTGGAAACCAAGGATGACAGATTTCATGTTGATGATGGCAAGAAATTTGAGTGATAGATAGTATACATAAGGGCTGCCCATTATTCACCAGCATGGATAATCAGTCAGATACTCTGACCCTAAGCATGCTTATTTATTACTTGCCTTTAATATACTTCCACTTTTAGCCTAAAATCATAGCTTCCAGGGAGGTGTCTTATTTCATCATATTTCACTATGATTTCTGTACCATTATGATGACAGACGATAGTCATTTCCCATGTCCCAGGACAATCATTTTACCTGAAATGGTCAGCTAATGTTTTTCTCTGTTGTATGTTCAGAGCCTGCCAAATCCAGAGATGCAAACTAGGCAATCTCCTGGGGTGATAACATTTCGGGGTGTCTGCTTCAGTTATTTAAATGCCCTGCAGAAAGAGCAACTGCCTGCCTTTTCAGATTCATCCACATTTTCATCCCCTGCTTACAGGTGAAATGGGGACTCTAATTTATGTCAGTGATTATGCCCCAGAATGTGGAGTCCAGCTAAACTGTGCAGTTACAATAAAAGTATAGGTAAAAATTAAAATTAAGTGTAAAACTTAAAGTGAAAATAGGAAAATAATATCCTAGTCAACGCTTAATAATTTTATGCTGCTCAGTATAAGATAAAACAGGGGTTGTGTGGGCACACTTTTAAATTCATCTTGACCTACCAAAAAAAAAAAAGAAGCAAAAACTTTAGGTCAGCTCTGTATATATTAGCAGAGACTCACCTGGTGCTGTTGAGCCAGAAGAAACTGGATGTTTCCATTTTCAAAGTGTCCAAATATATTGAAATTTGAACTGAGCATTGCTAGCAGAAAACTGGGGATACTGATTATGGGAGCATAGGAAGCTGTCTTATGCAGAGCCAGTCCAATGAACCATCTACCTCAGTCTTGTTGACACTGAAATGCAGGAGGAGCTGTCCAGCATTTCAGGAAGGAGTCTCACCCAGCCCTACCTAGAGATGCTGGGAATCATGTACTATGTACTTAATGTTACATCAAAAATTAATTCAAGTTGCTGTAAGCTGTCCAGAGACATTTGTTATTGGGTAATGTATAAATTACTGATCAGAAGGTCGGCGGTTCAAATCCCTGCGACGGGGTGAGCTCCCGTTGCTCGGTCCCAGCTCCTGCCAACCTAGCAGTTCGAAAGCACGTCAAAGTGCAAGTAGATAAATAGGTACCGCTCCAACAGGAAGGTAAACAGCGTTTCCGTGTGCTGCTCTGGTTCACCAGAAGCTGCTTTGTCATGCTGGCCACATGACCTGGAAGCTGTACGCCGGCTCCCTCAGCCAATAATGCGAGATGAGCGCTGCAACCCCAGAGTCAGTCATGACTGGACCTAATGGTCAGGGGTCCCTTTACCTTTACCTTTAATGTATAAATGTTAGTTTAAAAATAAGTGTATGATGCTATCACAATAAACCCTTTGCGTTGCAATGGGCTAAGAGCTGTTCCTTATCTCCATCATTTTTAAAATAGTTTCCCAGTCTTTGTTTTTCAAGAGTTTGGAATGCCTAAGAGTTTCCAAATTGAAAACCTCTGAGGGAGTGAGAAATAAATTGAGGATGAAGACACAGAACGGGCTATACCCTTTAACAATCTTCAGTATCCACTTCCCGGCTAATGTTGCCTACAGACATTTCATATTTTGCATATTCCTTAAAAATCAGGAAGTAGCTGCTGACACTGTTTTTTTCGGGTTTTTTCTGTCTCAGCATTTGTCTCACCTTGATCATCCTATAGGCGCTTACTCTCCTATTGGCGAAATGCGCTGATAATGATATAATTTGATTGCTTTTTCTTCATAGATCGTGGTAAAGTGCTTGGTGGTTTGCCCGATGTGGTGACAATAATGGAAGGCAAGGTAAGGGTGAGCCATGTGGCTTGGCTGTTGTGGTGTGGATACAAAAAAAGACTAAGAAAGCCTCATGAGAAAATACCATTACATTTGAATTTTAAATATACCTATAAATATGCAGCCCCCCTCACTTGATCCCACACAATATTCTCAAGGGTGCCGTGCTGGAAGCATTAGTGTGTCACCCATATTGGCACTGAAGAAGTGTTGCCATCTCTGTGTTTAAAGAGGGAAATTGCTGCAGCCCTTCACCTCTTTATCCGTGTGGAAAGGGGTTGGGTGTGTTTCTAGCAAGGCAAGAAACATTTCAGGATTGCCATGCTTTTTAGGATTAGCAATCTGGGTTGTAGCCTGTTCAGGAAGGTTCTTTTATCCAATGGATGATGGATGGAAGAAGGAGGGAGGCAGTTTTCAGAATTTGTTCATTTGTCTGCACCACCTCGTGCAGTATCATAACTCTTTGGAGCAGATTTATGTGGTGGGGTTTTGTGCAGAGGGGGGTGGGAATCATCTTCACCCTTTTTCCATTAAAAAGGGGAAAAAACAGCAGGCAATAACTTAAAGTCCCATCATAATGATGTCTAAGAGGGTTACCTGGGCTATCCCTATAAACTTGAGACTGTAGTAGTAGCATTGGGTCTATAGTCAGCTTTTGCAGTTTTAAAATAAATGTCAATCTTTAAATAAACAAACAGTTTACAGTTTGTTACTTACAAAATCTTCTGTGAAGTAGGAACAGGGGATAGCCAAGACACAATTGGTTACAACCAGTGCTTTTTTTTCTGGGGGTATGCAGACACAAACATTTTGTGACTAAGTTTGGCTTCATTGAGGCAGCGGCGGAGCAATCCGACCAGGCACGGGGGCACCGGGCAAGCCAGGGCAGGATGCTCCATGGTACCTCCAGAGTCTGCCTGCAATACAGACTACAGCTGAGGGGGAGACGGCTGGTGGACCGTTTGGGGCAGGGCGGAGCCAGCAGGCCCTCAAGCCACCGTGTCACTCCCAGGAGAGACGCGTGGCTCCGGTGCACTGCAGGCCCTGCGATGAGTGTTGCCTGGCATTTTGTCACCCCCTTCAGAGGTGACACCCGGGGTGGACCGCCCCCCCGCCCCCATTTCTCCACTTCTGCATTGAGGGGCAGTATTTCAATATGAGTAGGAAAATGAGAGTACCCCTAAACATTTTTTTAAGAAAAAAAAGGCACTGGTTACAACCCATTATGTCTTGTGCTGAGCTGGGATACTGCCAATGCATGTTGCAAAACTGTCACAGTGGCAGAGCTTTGTGAGGTTTTGTGACAATCACGCTATTAGATCAAGAAATCTAAGTTAGCAAGCCAGTGCCAAAGTCTGGATTTCACATTCTTTCCCCACTCCTTCCCTGTTTGTTTCAGACCCTGAATCTGACCTGCACTGTGTTCGGCAATCCTGACCCTGAGCTCCTCTGGTTTAAGAACGACAAGGAGCTTGAACTGAACGATCACTATGTAGTCAAACTGGAGCAAGGAAAGTATGCCAGCCTGGTCATCAAGGGGGTGTCATCAGAAGACTCAGGAAAGTACAGTATCAATGTCAAGAACAAGTATGGCGGCGAGATGGTGGATGTCACCGTAAGTGTGTACAAGCATGGCGAAGAGTTGCCCGACGTCAAACCTGGCACAGGTGGCAAATCAAGGCTAATAGCGCCAGAAGGAACTCATTAATCTTCCAAGCCTGATAAGGGCAGCAGGAAGTAGATTTGTAAGGGGTGTGTTTGGCAGGCAAAAGGCTAGAGAGAAGCTGTAGGTCCCCGGTCCACCCCCACCCCCCGATAGTGTTTCTGCAGTAGATAACCGGCAATGTCCAAGGAACAGTTAAGCTTTTTGAGGTGGGCATCACAGTCTCGGTTCTCTAACCGTACCATCCCCAGATGCAATTACATCATTATGAATAGAAGCTGTTATGTGGCTGGCAACAAAAAGCCACTGCAGGGGCAGCGGTAATTAACTTATATGCAAATCGGTGCTACATCTGTAGGATGGAACTCTGCTTACGGCAATGGGAAGATCAGACTTTTATTAGTTATATATAATTTGGGAACCGAACTTTACTCCTCGATCTGGGCTGCGACCCTCAGTGCTTTTGTAAAAACCCCGACAGAACTCAAATGGGCTGCAGAAATGTAAACACATTGAGGACTGCAGCCTCGGATAAACCAGACAAGCTGAAAAATGACCTTCCGAGTTATTCTTAGTAGTATTGCTGTTTTGTAGTGCAAGCTGATCTTTAGTGGTATTTTACAATCACCGTGGACTCATTTAAACCATAAGTTTCACAGTTGTTGTTTGTTTGTTTCCTCCCCTGCTTTGTGCTAATAAAAAAAAACTTTAAAAGTCACCTTGTGTTTCTCTCTGCACCAAATTACACTTAACTAGTTCTGTTTACTCTCTTTCACTGTTTAATTATGGCTTATTGCACAATTTCACAGCTGGTAGCATGCAGACAATGGACTTAACAGTGAAGAAAACAAATTATGCTTAATCATAGTCACTCCATAGCCACTTACTACATTAATTTTACACTTTATGGTGTGGTCAGCAAGCAGTTAGGAACTAGTATCAGGAGACACCTATGCCATTTGGTAGCTTCCTGGGATAATTATATTTCCAGATTGGGTTTGATCCCCCACCCCCACCCCACAAAATGAGGTAAAAACTCTTTTTTATGTATTCATTACCAAAGTAGCTGTGCTGAACACAATACTGGGAATGTTTTACCACTTGCAGGTGTATATTTCTGTGGGATTGTTCATGTGTTTTGTAACATAAGGGCCTGAAATAGTACTCTTTCATGTGCTACTCTGAAACTATAATAGTTTACATGTGGCCAGGAGAGACTAGCTTTGCAGCTGCTCAGTTCCAAAGTTTTGTTTTTGGGTTTGCAGATCCTGTCTAGTTTCAGAAAGACTAGGAGTATATTGGATCTAACCAGGAGTGCCAACTTGGATAAAATATTGTGGAGGCCCATATAAGCTCCACACCACATAAGCGATCACATGATGCAGTGCACACACACCACTTGATTCGGAATGCCCATCAACTTTGGGGTGGCCTGGCCCCCTCAAATATTTTATTGCGGGGACCAAAGCCCTCACAGCCCCTAGGCATTGGCTGCTATAGATCATTCTAACCAATATGTTCTTACTTAGTTTTGGGTGATTATGTATACCAGTGGTGCCAAAAATAGAACTCGGCAAAGTCTCATAACATGAACTAACTACATGCACCAGTTCCTTAAGACATGCCTCTCCCCCCTCCCCCCTACAAAAAGATTATCTCTGAGTGAAGAAAAACCATTTCTTCTCAAGTGATGAGTGACTAGTTTATAAATATGCAAGCTGAGAACCACTGCACAACACAATGCAAATTAAATATTTTGTGTGAGTAATCACTTACATTTGTTTAGTGATTAGCGTCAATATGACCATGTAAGGCAAGGATTGATGACCTTTAGCCCTTCAGAAGTTGCTGTAGTACAACTCTGGTGGGGCAAATCTTAGGGGATGACAGTGGATTTGGTGTGATGTTAAGAAAGCAATTTGATAAGAGTATCATGCTCTCAATGGAAGCACTGAAAGTACAGAGGGATACCAAATTCAGGAATGGGCTTGAATGGAAAAATTCTAAGATATGTTCAATTTTGGTGGATTAAAAACTTGATTGGTCAAGCCCAATTCCAGCTTGAACAAGAGGAATATGTACAGTACAAATTAAAATGTTACTGGATTCAGTCAGCCAGCTGAAGGAACTGATCAACATAGCATACAAAATAGCCAAAATTCAGCATTCTTGTAGGTGTCTTTTATCCCACACAAGTTGTATTTAGCAGAGACTCAGGTTATTGTGTGCTATGGCAGTTTTCAAGAAGTATCCTTGGGCACTGCAGACAAGGTTAGACTCATCTTGGTTACGCCTTTAGCTGGCCTGTTTTAGCTAACTAAGCTTCAGCCATATCCTTTCAAGTAGAGGGGAAAGAATTTATGGTGACATTTAATCCTTTGCTGAAGCAGAGAAATTAGTACTTGCTGGAACACTGTTTTCAGGAGGTTGAAGATTTGTAATAAGCACTTATATTTTTTTTCCCACCCAGTGTGCCGGGCAGCAGTTTTCGCTTTGTTTGGATGTGTGTGTGTGTTTTTTGAAAGAAAAGTATGTGGAAGTAGCAAGGACATTAATCACAAGACCTATTTCTTAATGATTTTTCAAAACACAGGGGCTCTCCAATGAGCTGTGGGCTATGTGCACACAGCCACACTTCTTTGCCTTAACTCTTGCACCACAAGCACTTCCGACTCTTCAGAAAAACCAGGCAGGTTGTTTATTGATCAAGAGCACCGTCTAACACGGGGCTTATAAAATGTTCACACCAGGCCAGCTCCTCAGTCTGAACAACTCATCTCATCAAATAGGTACACTGGCTTCCTTTGCCTTGTCTCGCTTCACCTTATTCGTCTCATACCCGCCAACATTTCTCCAATGAAAATAGGGATGTCCTATTCTGTAATAAGGGGACGCAGGTGGCGCTGTGGGTTAAACCACAGAGCCTAGGGCTTGCCAATCAGAAGGTCGGCGGTTCGAATCCCCGCGACGGGGTGAGCTCCCATTGCTCGGTCCCAGCACCTGCCAGCCTAGCAGTTCGAAAGCACATCAAAGTGCAAGAAGATAAATAGGTACCGCTCTGATGGGAAGGTAAATGGTGTTTCCATGAAGCTGGTTCACCAGAAGCTGCTTTGTCATGCTGGCCACATGACCTGGAAGCTGTACGTCGGCTCCCTTGGCCAATAATGTGAGATGAGCGCCGCAACCCCAGAGTCGGTCACGACTGGACCTAATGGTTAGGGGTCCCTTTACCTTTACCTATTCTGTAATAAAGGTAAAGGTCCAGTCGTGTCCGACTCTGGGGTTGCGGCGCTCATCTCGCTCTATAGGCCGAGGGAGCCGGTGTTTGTCCGCAGACAGCTTCCGGGGGTCATGTGGCCAGCATGACAAAGCTGCTTCTGGTGAACCAGAGCAGCGCACGAAAACGCCGTTTACCTTCCCGCCGGAGCAGTCCCTATTTATCTACTTGCACTTTGATGTGCTTTCGAACTGCTAGGTGGGCAGGAGCTGGGACCGAGCAACAGGAGCTCACCCTGTTGCAGGGAGTCGAACCTCCGACCTTCTGATCAGCAAGCCATAGACTCTGTGGTTTAACCCACAGTGCCACCTGGGTCCCTCTATTCTGTAATAATAATAGGTAAATGGTAAAGGGACCCCTGACCATTAGGTCCAGTCGTGACCGACTCTGGGATTGCGGCGCTCATCTCGCGTTATTGGCCGAGGGAGCCGGCGTACAGCTTCCAGGTCATGTGGCCAGAATGACAAAGCCGCTTCTGGAGAACCAGAGCAGCGCACAGAAACGCCGTTTACCTTCCCACCAGAGCGGTACCTATTTATCTACTCGCAATTTGAGGTGCTTTCGAACTGTTAGGTGGGCAGGAGTAATAATAATAATACAATTATTTATGCCCCATAAGGCGGCTTCCAACATATATAAAAACATAACAAAACATAAACCATAAAAAACCTTCCCTATAAAGGGCTGCCTTCAGTTGTCCTCAGATGTCCAGAAGGGCGGGGTATAAATGAGAAAATTATTATTATTATTATTATTATTATTATTATTATTATTATTATTAATTATTATTATTATTTTCCACTGCACTCAAGGGCAGCAGGCTAGCCTTGTGGTGTCCAGAACTCTGTCCTCCAACACCTTCTCAGTGTTCCAGGTTCCCCCTTCCCAGGACCTTCTGCCTGAGGCAGTTGCCTTGCCCTTCATGCCTCTGGCCCACACGGGTCCCAGTTTGCTCTGTGAGGCCATTTCTCAGAAACCATGCTCACCTGTCCTACTTCTGACATCAGAGGTGGGGCAGGTATGTGCTGTAAGCCGCCCAGAGTGGCTGAGGAAACCCAGCCAGCAGGGCCGGCTCTAGGTAGAGTCCCCGTGGCACGGGGTGCCAGGGCGCCAGGCTGGCAGGCGGGGTGCTGTGTGGCGAAGCTGTGCTGTGCGCTGCAAGGGCGGGGGCGCTGGAGCGATCTCTGTGCCTTAGCGCCAGGGCGCCTGACCTGCTCGAGACTGCCCTGCCAGCCAGATGGGTGGGGTATAAATAAAAATAAGATTAATAATAAGGAGGACAAGGAGGAAAGTTCATAACACAGATGCTCTAGGGCATGCATGTGTCTTAGAGAGCGAGAGGGTGTCAGTTTCTCTCCTTGGAAGAAGCTGTTCCTCCCCCTCTACAGCTGGAGAAAGCAGTTTTCATTCAAAGTGCTCCCTCCAAACAGATCGTCAAAGGGACACCCTGTAACTGCTGATCATTGGTTACAGCAATCTCTTTCAAACTTTGTCAGGTGTCGGATGATGCCCACCTGTCAATGTTGGCCCATGGAAGGCTAGGAGAAGTAGGACTTCATCCCACAGGGCAGATCCAGTTCCCCATCTGTTCTCATGGTAGGACTATTGAAGAGAGACTTGGCAGGACTAGCTTGCAGCAGTGATATCCTATGGCCTCAAGTGGCTGCAGGAAAAAGAACGAGGTTGAGGGCGTTTAGCTGGGTCTAGTTTCTAGATATAAATATCAGATTGCAGTCAAGTTTGGATGCGCAGTTGTGCCAACAGAGTGCCTGAACAAGCTAGATCGTTGACACAATTTCCATACATCGTTGAGCTGTAATACATGTGCTAAAGCAAAGCAAGAGATGGCGGCATTCTGTTATCGGCTGGGCTTAATCCCATGTGCTGATCAGTGCCTGCTTATCAAAGGCAATGAAGCGACAGTAAATTACAGCAGCTGGAGGTTTCAGCCATTTCCTCTCCTCACCCAGGAGCCTATTACACAGAGCTAGCTGCTCCTAATGGAGGCTGTTTCTTATTAGACTGATTTTCTGTCTGACTAGTGAGCTCCATGTTGGGCAACTTTCCTGTTGCGCTCTTTTAGGCAGTCACAGCATGAAATGGGGCATAGTTGGCTTGTCACAGGAGGCAGATAAGATGCCAGCTAGTTGTGCTGATGAGTCTGAGGTAGCCTCTGGCTCTGTTATGTTGGCAGACTGTTGAGAATCTTCCTTGCCCCCAAGCACCTGCTTCTTTTCTGCCGTCTCTGATTTGCACACTGCTGAGATGCTGAAAATAAGTCCTAAGCCAATCTCCCTTTGAGGACAATATACAGGTGCTGACACACACACACACACACACACACACACACACACACACACACACACACACCAAAGGTACAATATGTCTTATAACTCAAATGTCCTTTTACATAAGCTGGGGGATACTAATCCTTTGGGGCTAGTGGGCAGATTTATCATCCTCAGAGGTCCTTCTTCTTGTGGCTCCTTCATGAGAAGTCTGGAAGATGGCAACATGTGAATGGGCCTTGTCTGTGGTGGCTCCCCAGTAATGATGATGATGATGATGATGATGATGATGATAATATATTATTTATACCCCGCCCACTCTGTGTAGCTCCCAGAAACATTTAACATTAAAAACTTCCCTAAACATTTCTGCAATGCTCTCCACAGGGAGGCTCACTTGATACACTTGTTACATATCTTTAGGCACCAGGCAAAAACATTCCTCTTCTCTTGGGCCTTTGACTAACTGAGCAATCTATGGCATTTTAATGTAAGAGAGAGAAAGACAGTGGAGGGGTTCTTGTTTTCATTTGTTAGTTTGTTATGTATTTTTGTGTTTTAATATTCTAAACTGCCCTGTGATGCTCGGATGACGGGTGGCATAGACAGGGCCGTCTTAAGCATACCTGGCGCTGTGGTGTGACGGATCCCTCCGGCACCCCCACCCCGCCCCGTTTCCCGGCGCGGTGTGCGGGCGGGTGTGCACAGCATGCAGCGCGGCTGCCGCCTGGAGGGCCAGAGCCCTGCCCTGCGCAACCCAGCCTGGCCGTAGAGCCGGCCCTGGGCCAGGGGGCGCTGCCCGCCCCCTGTTGCGACGCCCCTGCGCGCGGCAGAGGTGGCCCCAGGCCCGCGCGCCTCTGGAAAGCGGCCTGAAGCAGCTGAACAGCTGAGAGGCGCGCCTGGGGCGGCCTCCGCCGCGCCTCTCAGCGGGCGCAGCGGGCGCAGCAGCAGCCCTGGTGGCCTGGCGCCCCGCGCCACCGGACCCAGGCCTAGAGACAGCCCTGGGCATAGAAATTCAAATGATGATGATGATGATAAATAAATGAAATAATTTTGAGAAAATAGTAAGGGTACCAGTCACAAAATAGCTGCCATGGGAGCATGGCATAATGCAAAATAGCTGCCATACTGAAAAGAGCAGAGAAAGAGACAGAACTATATGAGGTCAAGTCATGCCTGGGGGGAGGATCAGTCCCCTGTCAATAGGGAAAAGGCACAGAGAAAAGCTCTACACCTCTTTGCAGAACAGAAGAGAGGGTGTGTGTCAATTCTTGGCCTGCCGTCAAATATGATGGATGTTTAAGGGAATGTGTTCATGGTGGGAGAGGCCAAGCGAATGCAAACAGGAACTGAGCAGGAAAAACAGCTTCTTACATTTTGGATCTTTAAAGAGATTGAGACTTTTCACGGGCGCCATAAGAGGCACTAGCACCCGTGGGTGCTGTGTTGGCAGCCCATAATATAGACTATCCATGTATAATGTAGGGGGGAGGGAAAAAATATGCAGGGCTAGCACTATCATTAGGCACAATGAGGTGATTGCCTCAGGCAGCTGATGCTGAGGACCAGCAATGAGGTGTTGGAGAACAGAGCTGTGTAAACAAAATAGGGCTCTTGGATCTCGTAGGTTAGTCCTCTGTCCTCAGGAGAGACCATTTTCTCATCTCCAATGTCAAAGTAATATTCAATTACCAGTCTGGTCGGCTTCTGAAATGGGGGCCGGGGGCCAGGAGCATGAGGCATCATCTTGTCCTTTGCTTCCGACAGAAAAATATTTCGAGTCCGCCCCGAGAGGACATATTGCTGAGGGAATAGTACCCTAAATGACAGTAACCTATGATTGTCCTTTAAGGAAACTTTGGGGGAGAAAATAAGGCACATTCTTTCCATAACACCCGAGTATGGCATTGAAGCCTCTAGGTGGCACCAAAAGAACAAAATAAAAATAAGGAGGTTTTAAAAAATAATCTTCCCACTCTTTTAATATCAGTCGTTCTGATGCAAACACATCACCTGGGGAATAGGGGATTATTAAAGGCATTATACTTCTGCCAGGGACAAGGACAGGTCCAGCAAATTATAGTTTCTAGGAAACAGGTGATTATTATTATTTTTTAAAAATGCAATAATCCAGCCTATTCACATATTTTCATGGTACGTGTTAGGTGAAATCCAAAGGCAGTCTGTGAGATATTACAGGTCTCTTGTGACACTGAGATTTGTGTTGAAGACCACATATATATAGCAGGCAACATACTCATTGCTAATGGTCATTATTAGCAGAAAGGGAGATTTCTGTTGATGGCAGGGCCGGCCCTACGGCAAGGCCCACCAGACAGCCACGCTGGGAAACGGGGGGGGGGATCTTTGCACCACGGCGCCAGGGCACCAGATATGCTTAAGACGGCCCTGGTTGATGGATCTTGCAGATCTTGCTGCTTCATATATTTTACTTCAGGACTCCACAGTTAGGAACTGCAGATCCCAGAATCTGAGCTGTAACTAATTCAGTTGCAAGGTCTGGTGCTGTCAAAATTCATACATTTTACAACCATTGAGACCATGATGATTGGTCAGGGCTATGAAGACAATTCTGAGCCTTTTGTGTAGTTACGGAAGGAAGAGGCTTTCAGCCTGGATGGAAGCTAGGGTAACTATTCCTCCAAATTCTGAATGACTGCAGGCCATTCCTGCCCAGTTTCTGACATGCCAAGTATCCCCTCTATGCAATCCCTTGTGCATGTAGCAGAAATTAAAATGCATAAGGTTTTGCCGAGTCATGGAATATAAGAGTTTAAGTCTCAATGACACTTCCCTTGAATGCTTTGGGAGATAGGCTTCTTGAGGGATTAATTATCTCCCAATATAAAATGAATGTTATTACTGTATTTCTAGGATGAGCTGTCAACATGTGGTTCCCATTTCATCTTAGATCTAAAGTATCTTTACAATGGAATCATAGCTGCTAGGCTCATTGTAAGCTTTCCGAGATAAGGAGGTGAAACTGTCATGACGTCGCCCACTTAGCAGCCGGCAAGTTTCAGAACGTTTTGTGAAATCAGTTAGCCATATCAGTAGCTAGAGCATGTGGCTGACATTCCACATGCCCACTCAGCATGGAGGGTCCCAAATGTCCCCAGAGCTTACCCCTCCAAAAATTGAGACATGACAACCATGTATGGGTTAAATTATGCCACAACTTTATTGAATTTCAGGTGTAGCAACCTTGGCTTAGGCCTTGGAAGCTATCCCTCTCAACCCAACAGAGGCTGAGGATGCTCAGGGCAGTCAGGTGCAGTGGGAGGGGACTGTAAAGCATGAACTTACACAGCGTGCCCTCCCACCTCACCAAAGCCGGGAGTTTGACCCATTTGCCGCCGCTCTAGGGCCAGTGACTCCTGCAATCACCCCTTTAACAGGTCCCTGCAAACACCGCCACATGGGGGTGCATTAAGATGTTGCTCCCCCAACTCAAAGATAGACTATAGAATACCAACCAATGTCCCAAACTGCCAAAGTTGTGATGAATTGCTACGAGGAAGGCAAAACCTGCCAATGCAGGGGAAATTCCTTTCTGGTTCTGAAAACAACAAAGTCCTTTCCGCCGTAAGGAGGAGAGGAGGTTGTGGGCCCACGAGGCCGACACGTGGGGGGTGAATGGTTGCCATTCCCCCTGCCCATTGGCTGGCACCCGGCCGCGGCACTCCCTTGGTGCGTCCAATCAGGACATTCCAAGGGGGCGTGGCTTGTTGATTTAAGCAAGCCCGCGGCCGGGAATCTGCCTCTCTCCGCATTTTAACCTCCAGCTGCTTCGTTTTCCCACCCACCCTCCCTTTAGGCAGGTCTCTCATTTGACATTGCTATGGGCATCAGTCAGTTGCCGTTGAGGGGCCTGGTAGGAATTTTCCCACTGGGAAAATTGGCTCTGGCATGATGGTGAATTGGCTTTTGAATTGGCTTTTGAATTGGCTTTTTTTTCTTGAATTGGCTTTTGAATTGGCTTTTGAATTGGCTTTTTCTTGAATTGGCTTTTGAATTGGCTTTTTTCTTGAATTGGCTCTTGAATTGGCTCTTGAATTGCTTTTGAATTGGCGCTGGCCTGGTGGTTTTTGCCTACCTCGTAGCAACTCGTCACAACTTTGGGTTTTGGCGGTAGGCATTGGATTATCTCTGAAAGGTTACAGGTGGGGGGGAGGTTGCTGCCATCACCTCCCCCAAAATGCTGAAGGGTACTCCCTTAAGGAGTCTGGGGCGTGGCCATGTCCGAAGCCATGGTAGGTGAGGGCCAAATGGCACGACCCCTAGCGGTGGCCCCAGGATGAGTTCCTAGTTGATGTGCATCGCAGGGCTCATCCAACGGTGGTTAACCCTTCACAGACTGCCAGCAGAGCGGGCTGGAGTCGGATATAGACGGTTAGATCCAATGCCTATGCCAATACCTCTCTACATCCGTAATCAATAAAGTTGTGGCCTATTATGCCCATTAACCTTATACCATGTGTCCTGTGTCTTTATTCATTCTGGGGAGGCATCGGGGTTCACCACACAACCATCTTATGACCATAGCAGCGCCGCTGACCTAGGAAGCAAGAGGTTAGCCTGCAAAGGAAAACCATGTTATTATATTTCTTGGGAGGGTTGGGTGGGTGCATCCAGCAGGAAGAAAAACCAAGTGAGTCTGGGCCGAAGGGTTTCAGCCTTTTTCCTGGCCCTCGCCTCCCCCCCCCCAGCTGGGAGCCCATTGTCCTGCCAAGATGGGGGCGGGGCAATGGCTGCCCTGTAGCAAGGTGGGTGATCCCGCACGGTGTCAAAAACCCCACCCACCTCTTGGGAGGGGGTGCTTAGGTTAGGCTCAAATTATGGTGCAGGATTTGTCTACCCAATTTCGAGTGATTTCAGCCTTCCCACTGCAACCCCCTAAGACACAGTCCACAATGTTTGGTAGGTCTCTCTGAGCCTCTGAAGAGGCATTTCTGGAGGGGGTTGCACCCAGGCTAAGGATGTGCTGCCTTCTGCACATGCATTGTTGAATGCAAGGCTTTGTGGTGTAGTGTAGCCAGTGTGGTGTAGTGGTTAAGAGCGGTAGACTCCTAATCTGGGGAACCGGGTTCGCGTCTCCGCTCCTCCACATGCAGCTGCTGGGTAACCTTGGGCTAGTCACACTTCTCTGAAGTCTCTCAGCCCCACCCACCTCACAGAGTGTTTGTTGTGGGGAAGGAAGGGAAAGGAGAATGTTAGCCGCTTTGAGACTCCTTCAAGGTAGTGATAAAGCGGGATATCAAATCCAAACTACTCTTCTTCTTCTTCTTCTTCTTCTTCTTCTTCTTCTTCTTCTTCTTCTTCTTCTTCTTCTTCTTCTTCTTCTTCTTCTGATTCCGTTTCCTGTGGTGGTTCTGATACCATTTTCGCCAATTGTTTCCAGCGCCACATTTTGCGTCCCAGTTGCTGTATGTCAGACTGCAGAGACACAGAGCCCTGCCTGATCAGCCAACTTTCCCACAAAGGAGATGCAGAAAAGCAGGTATCTGAATCATCCCAATTAATGGCACTCTCAACGCAACTACAATTGTACCTACAGAACACTTTAGCCTGGGTGACAACGACAAGTGTCTTGCCCAGTGGGGAAGAGCTGTATGTGTCACCTCTCAGCTTGGCTGTCACCTACTGGGAGGGGTGAGGTCAGGGCTGTGTGGATCCCTCATGTTAAGTGGCAGTGACTTCCCTGCCAGGAAGCTGTTGCTGCGGCTCCACCTCACTGGGTTACTCAGTTCTGGTGACATCTGCATTCTGGAGTTGTAAAAACGCAGGCCCTTGGTTTATTAATAAATGGAAGATCATTAGGAGAAAATACTTTTTTTGTCTGAAAATAACACAGCACCTCCAAGTTATTATTAAATAGCCTGTAATTACAAATATGCCAGAAACACAAATAATAATAATAATAATTTATTATTTATACCCCGCCCATCTGGCCGGGTTCCCCCAGCCACTCTGGGCGGCTTCCAACAAAACAGAAATTCTAAAATACAGAGATCCATCAAACATTAAAATACAGAAATCCATCAAACATTAAAAGCTTCCCTAAACAGGGCTGCCTTGAGATGCCTTCTAAAGGTCTGGTAGTTGTTGTTCTCTTTGACCTCTAGTGGGAGGGCATTCCACAGGGTGGGTGCCACTACCGAGAAGGCCCTCTGCCTGGTTCCCTGTAACTTGGCTTCTCGTAGTGAGGGAACTGCCAGAAGGCCCTCGGAGCTGGACCTCAGTGTCCGGGCAGAATGATGGGGGTGGAGACGCTCCTTCAGGTATACCGGACCGAGGCCGTTTAGGGCTTTAAAGGTCAACACCAACACTTTGAATTGTGCTCGGAAACGTACTGGGAGCCAATGTAGGTCTTTCAGGACCGGTGTTATAATAAATCCTAATAACAAACCGGTGTTATAATAAATCCTAATAACAAACCATTCACTTAGACCCATATCTGTTTTCTGGTCACAAAAACATCTTATCTGCACAAGGAACCCTCTTGATTATATTCGCCGAACCATTTACTTGCTACAAGACACCAGACAATACAATAATGTGATGTACAGCTTTAATGACATGCTTTTATCTTGAGGACGAAAACTCATAAATAAGCCCTCTTTATCTAGACAAATGTGCTGCCCTTCCTATTCTTCCAGTGTTTGTTGGTGTGACTGCAAAACAAATTACTTGGTGCTAATTAGCATAATTATCAACTTTTTGTGTCAGACATCTTGAATTCAAAAACATCTGATTGAAGCTGCTTCTTTTTACATTGATAGAAATGAACATCCTTCCATCTCGCGGAAACCAGGATAACCATAGCTGGAGCTCATCCTTTTGCAACGCAGCCACCTGGCCAACAGATACATGCAGCCATTATATACGGTAGAGCAGGGACAGCCAACATGGTGCCCTTCAGATGTTGGAATTCAACAACTGCCCTAGTAGACAGCATGGCTACATGGTCTGGAACGATGGAACTTGTTGTCCAACCATCTCTGGAGGCAACCTCATTGATCATCCCTGATTCAGAGCATACTCATTGTGGCAGGGAACGGGAACATGTGGCCCTCCAGATAGGGTCCTCCACTGGATTACAACTTGCATCAGTCTGAGCTAGAATGGTCAATCGCCAGAGATGATGGGAGCTGGAATCCCTGACCCTGCCTTAAAGCCTTAAACCTAGTATTTGGATGGATAGGCCGCTACACATCGTTCAATCGTGACCTATGCATTCCCAACAGTAAAAATGAAAGCAAGTAACACCAGTAGAAGCAACAGATGATGCAGCAACATTGATAGGCATTCCCACAGACTTCGTGGCAAATCTCCTACCCATAGCTGCCAAGTTTTCCCTTTTCTCGCGAGGAAGCCTATTCAGCATAAGGGAAAATCCCTTTAAAAAAAAGGGATAACTTGGCAGCTATGCTCCTACCACCCACTAATCATCAACATTGCTCACCTATGATGCCTGAAGGTTGCAACAACCATTACAGGGCAATGTCAGAGATTCCACAATGGTGTCACCCATCACACAGGTATGCACACAGGAAGAGCCCACAGTATATCTCTTGTCACAACTCTCTGTGGCCCCCAAATTAGAAGTTAGCAACTGGCACCTGATTGGGAACTACAGACCATCAAAAAATGTCTATCCATCAACCAGGTAAAAGAAGGAGATTTGATGAGTAGTGCTTACTTTCCCGGATCCCTTGCGGGTATTCTACCTCAGTAGGGATGCAGGTAGCGCTGTGGTCTAAACCACTGAGCCCCTTGGGCTTGCCAATCGGAAGGTTGGCGGGTTGAATTTGTGTGACGGCGTGAACTCCCGTTGCTCTGTCCCAGCTTCTGCATTTCGAAAGCATACCAGTGTGAGTGGATAAATAGGTACTGCTGTGGTGGGAAGGTAAATGGTGTTTCCATGCACTCTGGCTTCCGTCACGGTGTTCCGTTGCGCCAGAAGTGGTTTAGTCATGCTGGCCACATGACCTGGAAAGCTGTCTGTGGACAAATGCCAGCTCCCTCACCCGGAAAAGCGAGGTGAGCACTGCACTCCATAGTCACCTTTGACTGGGTTTAACTGTCCAGGTTAACTACCTACCCAACCTCAGGACCAAGAAGTATCACTGGAACTAGGACCAGGCACCCCACACAGGTAAGCAATGGAAGGTGTATTTCTGGTAAGAGGGAGTCAATGCTGGAAAGTGGGACTGCCGAAGACCCTCCAGGCCTCTCCCATAAACACCCCACAATGTGCAGGACTGCCCATACACAAATGACCATTTGCAGCAGAGCCTGCCAAATGGAATATCGCAATGCAAGCAAGTCTCCTCCTGGCAGCTAAAGCTGATCAATTGTATGTGGGATGGGGGCATAGGCTAGATTTTGTGATGATGTCATAGCATTCCCACTGTTGACAAGTATTGATTAATGCCTTCCTTGCTTGGATAATGACATGGTGATTGGTGGATGGAATCGTTAGAAACGCGTGTGTGTGTGTGTGATACATTAGCTCTGTTTTCTCATTGTATTGTTTCGCTTTCAGTTTTGTTGCTGGGAGTACACAGGATTGTGAACACATTACCCAGTCTGCCCAGATCGCTCCATCAGTTTGCCCGTTTGCTAATGTTACTATCTCAGAACTGCCAGCTAAATTTTAGCGCTGTGCTGAAGGTTCTGACTGGAGCTTTTCCAGCAACATTGAAGAGGGATGAAAAGGGAGTTCTAGAATTTACTGTGGACTGTGGTGTTACTAAGAGTCAAATTCTTATGTTAGCTATGTAGCTATGCCATTAAGTGGAGGGGCTTAAAAAACAAACAAACACATATTGAGATCCTGGCTCCCTTGATCTGGAACAGCACTCTAGGGTGGGGGAAGAGTATAAGGAGGGCTTTAGCGCTTTCCCTAGCAGTTTTTCTCCATTCTATGTAAGTTGTTTTCGGGGGGTGGGATCTGAGTCAAAACCATGGGGAAAGCAAATGGTTTAAAGGTATCCTAGCCCCACATTAGGTGCCTTGTGCTGACATTGTGTCTGGAGACAACCTCCTTGCACTTAAAGCCCTAACTCCAAAGCTGACGTAATGTGTAGTTTCCCTTTTAGTAGGCAGACAGCCTGACTGAGAGTCCAAGTCCTGTTACTATCTTCTGCCTGTGGAAATGATGGCACATAGTCCCTCTCTGCAAGTTATCTGCTTGCATCCATTCCTCTGAGAGATCTTGCTTGCAACACAGTGTAAATAATCTACATGTCAGGGTAAGAATGTTGGCCAGCAGCTTTCCGCCCATTTCTTTGAATTTTATTTCTGCTTTAGATTCCACTTTGTCTGGTTAAGCACACGAGCTAATTTTGTTTTAATTGCAAAGCTCAGATCCAAGAAAGCCCCTTTAGCAGTATCAAAGGACTATTCATCTGGGAGGAATGTTTTAACAGAAAACCAACGTTATTACAGAAATTATCCTTCAGCACAACAACATCCTCCCTTCAGTCGTCTCAGTGTGATCACATTATCACATGCAGAAGCTGACTGCCTGCTTGGGCGTCTGCTTTCTGATGATAAGTATTATCTATTGTATTGCAGAGTTTTTTTCTGTCAGAGTGGTGTATGTTTTTGCTGCTTTCCAAATATATTTCAAGATCTTAACTTTGGCCTTTTATCGTCTGAAGATAATTGCTACAACAAACTTACTGAAATTAATCTAGTGAAAGAACCGTAAGCAACATCTGCAGCCGAGGACACCAGTGTGGAGAAGATCTGCAGTGAACTGGTAGAAAATAGGGCAATCCTAGCAGGAAACTTTTCCTTGTCATCTGGGCAAATAAAAGCTGTGCTGTTTAAGGCATAAATGTAAACCTCTTAGGGCCTGGCAGAACTACAACTCATCAGAATAATATCCAGCCTGTAAAAAGTTTATGCCAATGCCTCCTTAAAACTTGATAATTTGACAGCAGACGTTCTTTACATAGGTTATGTGCACACGGTTCCCCCCCCCCTTAGAATCAATGGAGACTGAACGTTTTTCACATAGCCCCCACACAACTGAAAGCTAATGCATTTATCTATTTATTTTGCTCCTGAAAATGACTTCTTGAGAAACTAGTTTCATTAAAACATAAGAATGTAAAAGGAGTCTGCTGGATTAGGCCAGGTATCTTGCTCTCACAATGACCAACCAGCTGCCCAAAGAAAATCCACAAGAAAGATCCATGCAGAAGAACACACTTACCTGCAGTTGCAATTCAGAAGAATTGCTGCCTCCAACGGTCAAGGCAGAGCATAGCCCCCATGGCTAGCATTCATCGATAGCCTTCTCCTTCATGAATTTGTCTGTTATTCTTTTGATGCCACCCAGGTTGATGTTCATCACTGTCTTTGTTGAGAGCGAGTTTCATAGTTTTAGGATGCCTTAAAAAAAAGGCATTTAAGCTTTACGCATGGGGAAGAAGAGAGTTTTGGATTTGATATCCTGCTTTATCACTACCCTAAGGAGTCTCAAAGTGGTTAACAATCTCCTTTCCCACTCTGTGAGGTGAGTGAGGCTGAGAGACTTCAGAGAAGTGTGACTAGCCCAAGGTCACCTAGCAGCTGCATGTGGAGGAGCGGGGAAGCGGACCCAGTTCACCAGATTACGAGTCCACCGCTCTTAACAGCAACACCACACTGGTTCTCAAGGGAGACCTTGGATAAAAGTGGGAGGGTGTGTCAAATAATACCCTCTTGTAAAACAGTACCATGGGGGCATCTCAAAAGATAGGGGGCTGTTAAAGCCCCAATCAAGACTCCTGGAAAAGCCTGGGGGAAAGCTAATATATTCTCCAACAGAATCCCTCACTCTCACCTCTTTTCTGCAGTGATGAGGTTGGAACATCTCCACGGTGAATGTTACAGTCTTCCTCTTGTTCTCAACCCATCATACTGAACAAATTCTGACAAATGACCCAAATAGCATGCATTGCAAAATGGTGGTAGTGATGTACTCTGTAGACAAATAAGCTGGCATGTTCTGGAAAAGGCTGCAGGATGAGTGTGCTTATTCCAGTGGCATTGTCTAAGGAGCCTTGTTATCTGCAAATAGCGTCCCAGCCATCTTTGGCTGACTCCATGTGATGAGATGAAGACAAATCAGTACTGCACTGCCTATTTATTCCATAGGTTTTGAGTGGAAGTTACCTGTTGCCCTAGGTGACCAGTTGCTCGTGATCATAGTTGGAATGTGGCCAAAAATTTCCATGGTTCCTTTATGAAAATGTTTGGGAGCATCTATTTTTGTGCTAAGAAAATCCCCCTTCTGTTTGAACACACGGCTTCCTAAGGAAAGCTGGTCTTTACTGTTGATGATTATTGATATTTTGACTCAGCAAAGGAAAGACATCATGCAGAGAAATTGCAATGGATGGGTTGTGCTCACTTGAACTATTATAAAAGAATTAGTGAAAGGTGTAGA
Source organism: Zootoca vivipara (assembly GCF_963506605.1). Taxonomy (NCBI): domain Eukaryota; kingdom Metazoa; phylum Chordata; class Lepidosauria; order Squamata; family Lacertidae; genus Zootoca; species Zootoca vivipara. Next base: position 22,091,803 of record NC_083278.1, on the reverse strand, counting down.
GTCACAATTTGTTTCTCTGGCTCAAACCAAACGTCTTATTGAAGTGCACTATTTATTTGGCAATATAGAGATAATGAAAAATTGAAGAGCTTAACTTTGTAAATTACAATCCTTTGGCAGAATGCTCACCTTTGTGCAAGCGGCTGCACTCTATTAATGCATTTTCTCAAATGGAAATGCCATTAAAATGGAGCTGTACATTTCTTTACCACTTTGAGAGAAACGGGAAGCTTTTTTGTTTTTGTTTTGTTACAAAAGGCAAAGTGACCTATTAGTCTAAGTCCAATTAATACTTGAGTTGTACTCAAGATAATTTATTCTGTAGAACTTGGCTTTAGACATACACACCACATGTGGCATTCAGGAAGAGATTTTGTACAGCAGGGATGTAGAAGCTATGGTCATGGGAACTAGCCTGCTCTCTGTCACCATGTTAAACTATTAACACTTCTCAAGATAAGAATGCAAGCTTAGGGTAGGCTTGCTCTATCAAGTGAACCCGGCATCAAAAGCATCATTGGTCAGCTCGCAACAGCCCACTGCTGCTGAGGTCACCACCTTGCCTCCCATTTCTGGTGCTCCAATGAGCACCAGACAGATGCTCTTGTCATTGTTAACTGATGCTGTTTTCTGCCCAAAGGAAGTGCAGATAGTGGTGTTGAAGAAATTGGCCTGATGATGATGATAATAATTTTATTATTTATACCCCGCCCATCTGGCTGGGTTTCCCCAGCCACTCTGGGCAGCTCCCAACAGAGGACTAAAAACAGAATAAAACTTCAAACATTAAAAACTTCTCTAAACAGGGCTGCCTTCAGATGTCTTTTAAAAGCCAGATACTTGTTTATTTCCTTGACATCTGATGGGAGGGCATTCTACAGGGCGGGTGCCACTACCAAGAAGGCCCTCTGCCTGGTTCTCTGTATCCTCACTTTTCACAGTGAGGGAACCACCAGAAGGCTCTAAGTGTCCAGCAGCTACCCATCTATGAAATGTTCTCCTCAGGGAGGCCTGTCTGTCACCTGGTTTGCTATCATTTTCTCACCAGGCAGGTAAGTTTTTGTTTTTCCAGGTATTTGGTCAACACCCATGATTTTATCCCACCACCCCATGATAATGTTTTTACTAAGTTTGTGTATTTTTAAAATTGTATTTCATTCTCAATGCAGATTACAGTACTTCAGGATGCTATTTTTGTGGTTGGTGGCACGTAAATTCAATGAACCTCACCTCAGTGCCATTAAAAACTTTGCTGGTTCCATTGTAAAGATTAACCTGATTTAACAGACACAAAGCATTCTTTCTGGACAGTTGGAAGTCCTATTTTATAGTGGCAATATAAAAATCTTGTTAAAAATAAATCCGCCATCTGTAATACTTCAGTTACAGCAGGAACTTTGATTATCTAAACATTTCATTGAATGAACCAGGCAACATTAGACTCTGACAAAAATTAGAAGTGTTCCCAGGAAATAGGAATAATGTCTCATTTTTACTACAGCTATAGATAATAGTGAAGTACCTACACTTAACAGCATGTTAATGTCTAAAGGGTAAAAATAAAATTATTTTCTGCTTCAGGAAAAAGTCCTGCGATGCAGCTGATAACTCAGCATGAAAGTGGGGAAATTGAGCCACGAATTCCCTCCCTCCCTACAACTGTGGAGTTATGATTATGACACTAATAACACTTTCCATATGTATTGAAGGTTTAATGAAATTTACTACAACTTTGAAAGGGTAACTATAACAATAAGGAATTCTTCACTTTGCACAAAACACACAAACCAAAGCTACAAAAGGAGAATGGGAAACTCTTTGCAGGTGTTGAGCATGAACACCACAGCATTTTGTTACTTGGGAGAAGTGCATTATATTAAATAATAGCATCTGTTCCCTTCATCAACCTCCCAGCTATTCTCAGAGAAAGCTATTTCCTCTGCCTTCTGCTGGATTATAGATTTGAGTTGGCTTTGTATAGGCTGAAGTGGTCAAGGGAATTCATAGCTGGTTTTTAATTTGAGTTTATGCATCTCTGTCAGCAATACAAAGGACCCATTAGCCCCTGCAGCTAATTGATAGAGTTGAAATGAACAGTGGCTCCATTCTGATGCCTGCATGGTGATGTGGGAGGTGCGGCCAACTTCTTGGTGGTGGAGCTGTGTCCATTAACTTTAGAACGGCAGATCATTGTCTATTACAGAAACTAATTGCAGGCGTGGACTTCTGTCTGGTCTAACGGATCAATCTAAAAATAAACCTGGAGCTGCAAACCAGTCCCTTAATTATTTTGATTTGATTCCACTTCAGCAGCGCTTGGCAGATTCGTTTAGTTCTAGCCAAGCCCACAACGGTCGCGTTTATTTATTTTTTAAGTATGGTAACTGGTTTGAAGCATTTAAATCTAATTTGTCACAGGAATATGCTTATTTCTGGGACACAGGCATTGCGTATTTAAGATTAAACTGGCATGTTAATAGCCATATTAAGAGCTCTGGCGAAGAAGACTGGTGTGATGGACGGCACTAAGACTAAGTCTGTGGAGCAGAATCTTCGTCATGTCCTTATAAATCCAGAGAATTACAGTGAGGGAGAGTGAAATAGATGCTTCATTGGAAAAGCATCTATTTGGGATGTTTTGAGCATTGGACTGTTGCGGGCAAACTTTCCCCCAAAGAACCCAGCCTTATATGTATTTCTGGGGACTTCTTTTTAGCCTGGCATGCCTTCACATTGGCAAATGATCTAGGAGAGTCATCAGTCAAAAACAATCCATTTGCTGCATGCAGTCAAGGCTGCTATGACAAACGCAAAGGGGCATGCTTGGAATGGTTATGTGAGCAAGCCTTTAAGCCAATAGGTTCACTGAAGAGAACATCCTGGTATGGTATCCAGCAGGATAGGGGTTATCTTCTTATACACCTAGAAAACCAAATGCTTCTCACTAATTCAACCTCTGTTTCTGGGAGCAGATTACCCCCTGCCCATGAAATGGTTTTACCCTTTCTGATTAAACAACCGAATTTCCTGACTTTACAGTACAATCCTGAACACGTCTACTCAAAATCCAGAGCTAAATTTAGCAGGAACGATCAAATATGTTGAATTCAGTTTCTCCTTTTTAAATGTATGCATTGTTTATTTTGGTTATGATTTGCTAGATTTCAATTTACTGACGTAATTACAATGAAAATTGATAAGATTTCTCATTTTTCAGTCTTCAGTTTTCCACATTTCCATATCAGTTTGCATTTTTAATAATAATAATAAAAACCATCACGGAAACCAGCAATTCAATGCATTTTATCCTAATATGCACATTTTGTTTGAAATTTTGCCTAACATGCATATTTTTGGTAGAGCTATTTCCCTTAATATCATGCAATTTTAAATATTTTTCCCACCAATATATGATTATTATTTTTAATGCTCATTTTATTGTAATATATGCACTTTAATTGGCTTTGCAGTTGTGGAATAAGATGAGATGTTGTCTTGTGGATCAGTAACTGGTTAAGTAACAGAAACAAAATTAAAAAATTCCTTCCAGTAGCACCTTAGAGACCAACTTAGTTTGTCATTGGTATGAGCTTTCATGTGCATGTATCTTCAGATACAGTAACAGGAAGCAAAGAGTAGGAATAAATGGGCAGTTCTCTGAATGGAGGGATGTCAAAAGGAGTGGGGCCTGTGGTTTATAACTTGTTCATAAATGATCTAGAGTTAGAGACAGGGTGGGCCCAATTCATTTTGGCATCTGAGGCAAACCACAAAATAGCATCTCTCTCCTCACGAGGGAAGAAGGGGTGAGTGAAGTTCTACATGAAGAACAAGCGGTGGGGAATAAATATCTATATTGGGAACTTATTTCAGCTGTGCTCAGCACTGTTCCATTTTATAGTTAATGTTTGATCAAAGTTCTACAGTGTGTGTGTGTTTGTCCTTGTGCTATGGCCCCACGAAACATGATACTTGCTATTAATTACGGAAAGAGTCAAATGCGGTTTCTGCTTATGATAAAATGTTCAGCTGAGAACGCAAGCTTGGCTTTAAGTACAGCAATTTTTACTTCCCTTCCGAAGATGACCAGATGCTTTTTTGCTTTAATGGAACATTCATTATTTGCTAGTGCCATATTCTCGAGTAGTCTAGCTGTTTTATTGCAAGTGTTTCCTCAAGTACAGCTGTCAATAAGTTTTAAAAGTTTTTTTTTGTTTCCATAGACTTTTTACATCTTTGGGTGCAGCATACCTATGAAAATGTGTATTGTTTGGTTGAACAGCCAGATCATTCCCTTTGCCATTTGATGCCTTGCATTCCTGGTGCAATTGTTTCAGTTGCCCCAACATGTCTAGATTGTAACATTTTTTGTGTGAATAGTGAATAAATATCAGTGGTTTTGTTATTTATAAATTCCAATAAAACTGAAAATGGAATCAAAAGATCCTAGAAACCAAGTTCATATTATAAGATAGAGATCAGTTACTATTTTTTTGGGGGGGGGGATGCTACTAGTTCAATGTGTTTTTTAGTCGTTTAGTCATGTCTGACTCTTCGTGACCCCATGGACCATAGCACGCCAGGCACTCCTGTCTTGCACTGCCTCCCGCAGTTTGGTCAAACTCATGTTCGTAGCTTCGAGAACACTGTCCAACCATCTCATCCTCTGTCATCCCCTTCTCCTAGTGCCCTCAATCTTTCCCAACATCAGGGTCTTTTCCAAGGATTCTTCTCTTCTCATGAGGTGGCCAAAGTATTGGAGCCTCAGCTTCATGATCTGTCCTTCCAATGAGCACTCAGGGCTGATTTCTTTAAGAATGGATAGATTTGATATTCTTGCAGTCCATGGGACTCTCAAGAGTCTCCTCCAGCACCATAATTCAAAAGCATCAATTCTTTGGCAATCAGCCTTCTTTATGGTCCAGCTCTCACTTCAATGTTCAATGTGTAGAGTCAACTTTGTGCAAGATCCCCCAAGCCAGGACTGGCCTGCCCCATGAAGCCAAGTGTAGTGGTTGCCTCAGGCAGCAGATCTGGGAACGAGGAGCACATTGCCCACTGCCGCATCCTCCCACGTCGGCATGCCACACTATTTTCTGCCACCACACCATGACTCCATCACCACTGCCTCCTCTGCCATGGATATGCCCCACTGTGGGCAGAGCCACCCTTGACAGTGGCAGTATTGGGGGATGTGCCCATGGCAATGGTGTGCTTCCAACAGCAGACGTGGCAGGGGTATGGTGGTGGAGGTGGAGGCGGCAGCAGCAAACGTCCTGGGCTGCCCCTGATCTCCCCCCTTTTAGTCTCCTGATAGTTCTTCTTTCTGTGCTCACAACTACTTAGGTGGAAACTTTATGACGTAGCAGATTATGTCACTTAGAAAACAATACCGTAACAAATGCGTTAGTTTTTGAGAAGACACAAGACTCTTAACAGAGACGGTTAACAGGTTAACAGAGACGGTCAGTGGAATCCCATCTTCAACAACTTTTAATATCTAATGAGAGAGAAATAAGGATTTAGTCAGCCATCTAATAGCAATAGGGTAAGGCATGTGGAACCAGTAGGGTAGTCCTTAGCAAAAGTAATGCCCCTCCACTCCCCACTTCCAAATTCTATGACAAATAGTTTTGAGACACTGTTTTTTTTACATTCAGCAGCATTTCCCTTCCTCTGCTGGATATGATGAATGTGTTCATTTTGTGGTAACTTGCAGAACTGAACTTGAGCGATCAGTGGGTTAGATTCAAACTGTCCATTAACGAGACTTATATCTGACAGCTTTTAATATTAAGGGGTAAAATGCTTCAGTGTTTAAATCAGCCAGAAAAAAAGCACACGTTGTTAGAAAGATAGGATATAAAAGAAGCAATTTGTAAAGTGTTTAATTAGCCCATTACTCTAGTACATTATTTTCCACTGAGCTTGAATGTCACTTTCTTCCTTATCCCAAGAAACCCATAATTTTGATTATGGGCAGAGTGGCAACCCCACGTGAAACCTACCAAATACTAAAGGTATTTGGTGGGTGGTGATTTACTGTGTTCAAAAGCATTCTGCTTCAAGAGAGTATTGATATTTATCAAGGTACAGCAAGTTCCATCAAAAAGCCTGCAATTTTTTATTTTTTATTATTTATTTTTGCAGAAGAAATCTCTTTTCTCACTTTACACTACTTTGATGCTAATGTAGAATTGTGGGTCTTTAAAGTAAAAAATTCCCATTATTCCATGGAAGATCTTATGGACAGTCACTGAAACAAATTTAAACCTTGAATTAGAAGATGCAGTTATGGAACTTACCATGTGTCTCAGCTTCTGTACCAAAAGTGAAGGAAGATAGCATTTGTTTTCTTAAATGTCAGATGTTACATCTGCATTGATATCTTAAAAAAAACACCCTGTCAGCTCTTACTTCAGTTGTTCAATGCCTTTTCAAAAAGCAAACACAGGTTGTAAAACATTCTTGTGGCATTTCATACTCACTTTTCTCTATTTAGAAAATAGAAGGCAGGCATAAGTAGCCTGCCATTTAACCAACTGCTTATTTGTTTCCATGCCACAACTATTCCAATTGTTGACACCATTACAATTGGGTTAAAAGCCTCTTGAAATTTCAAGCATTTGGGGCTGATATTTCCCTCTGTTTTCTCTCTCTACACCTTTAGTAACAATAGTTGAGTTGAATTGCTTTTTGCTTCCTTTCACAAAGCACAAAAGGTGTGTTGACTATTCCTTAAAATCCTTACATATCTTCTCCTAAGGATAGGGTCCTGGACAGCTAACTAACAAGTTAGTGAGGGCAGAGAACACTGGCCTAGATAGAATAGTAGTGTGATAATGTAAGCAGGGGAGCATTTAGGTGAGAGAGACAGGTTTGGTTGTGGTGGGCACATAGCCTTGGGGGTGCCTCTGGGGGTGCCACAACTATGATTTTGAATGGAGCATGACAGAAGGGCTGAAGTTTGGTGTCACATGGGATACCACTGAAATCTGAGACCCCAAAATCCGCCATTCATGTAAGACAGCTTCACATGCTGTGATACACCCCTTTCTGCCACAGGACTCTCCCACATCTAGATTCTCCTGTGTCATGTCTTGATTGTGAAAAAAGGAAACTTCCTTCGACCCCCTTCTATTGGTTCTTTACATCTTACATCATTCTCTGCATTTGGTTATCATTTTTATCCAATTGTTACTCCTTAACATTTTCTGGTTCCCTACTGCTTACAAGTACTTAATCGGACCCTGCCAATGTATCAACTTGTTTACAATATTTCTGCACATATACAATAATTTTTCCCCATTCTTTTTTAAACTTCTCATTGTCAGAGTCTCTGATTTTTGCCATCAGTTTTGCCATTTCTGCATATTCCATAAGTTCTATTTGCTATTCTTCTATTGTTGGCAACTGTTCTTCTTTCCATCTTTGGGCTAACAGGATCTGGGCTGCTGTTGTGGCATACATAAATAATTTCTTCTGTTCTTTGGGAATTTCTTTTCCTGTTACACCTAATAAAAAAGCTTCTGGTTTTTTTTAAATAGAAAAGTTAGTTTAAACATTCTCTTCAATTCATTATATATCATTTCCCAGTAGCTTTTAATAACCTTACATTCCCGCCATATATGATAGAATGTACCCTCTTTTTCTCTGCATTTCCAACACTTATTAGAACTTGTTTCATACATTTTAGCAAGTTTTACCGTGGTTATATACCACCAATACATCATTTTCAAATAGTTCTCTTTAAGTGTGGTAGATGCAATAAATTTGAGATCCACCTTGCACAGTTTTTCTCAATCATTCATTTGTATATTATGTCACAGATCCTTTGCCCACTTTATCATTACACACCTAACCTCTTCGTCTTGAGTTTCCCATTCCAACAGAGAATCCTTTCCTATCGCAACTGAATTGCTGATAGTTGGGGAGGGAGGGAAGAAATCTGGCTGTGGGCCACATCCAGTCAGGCCCCCAGATCCCCATCCATGCTCTACCCCAATCTCCCCCAACTTGGTACCCTTTAGGAGTTGTTGGATTGTTGGACTCCAGCTCCCATCAGTGCCAGCCAACATGGCCGATAACCAGGCATGATGGGATTGTAGTTCAACAACATCTGGAGGGCACCAGATTGGTGAAGACTTTTCTGTACCATAAGGTGAGAAGAATATATATTTTTCACTGCATATATACCATAAAACATGATGCAAGTGATGTAACGGACCACAAGACCCCAATACATATTTTAATATTCTAATGCAGTAAAAAGTGGCCATGTAGCATCATAATATTTAAATATTTTATATTTAAATGGCCCACAGAAGATGCTGATGATTTCATTCTCTCACTATCCTTTGGGGCAATGTCTGGACCTTTCCCAACTCTTGGATGAACTATTTCCTTGACCTATGGCATTTAAAATGACATACAAGCATTTAAAATGACATACAAGCATTTTGGTCAACACTATCTTATTTCACAGAGTTGACAAGTGGATGGCCTGCTTGATGGATAGAGGAAAAGTCTTGGGCAAAGTAGCTACTCAAAAGTTTGGTAGATTATGAGCCTCCTACTTCATTGCTTCCATTTATAGCATATTTGGGAAGATGTCCCTCCTCCCAAAAAAGACATGAAAATGCCAACAACATTTGGAGGACAGTATGTTGGTGAAGCCTGCACTATAACATAAGCAGACCAGAATTGGGAAGTAAGAGGAAAAACTTGTAGCAAGTAAGACAGGTTAACACTACACCATGGTTTATTAAATCACAGTTTATTTGATTTTCTGAATCCAGCCCGGTGGCTTAACCATGACTAAGCCATAGCTAATATAAACCATGGTTTAGTGTTACATGTGAACCATTTTTTGTACCCTTGAAATGGAGAAATGACCTGACCTGAGATTTTCCAATATTTTAAACAAAGAAACAAATAAATACATCTTGAGGGGGTTTAATTGTATTGCCTTATCAGATTTTAACATCTTCTGGCTCATCGTTGTTTTCTCATTTACTGATGGTTTTACTTATTGAGTTTTCCTGTATTTTGCATAACAGAAAATAATTTCTGAGTTAATTCAAAGGAAGCATTTCAGAGCCTGCCCATGTCTAAGGCTGAGTGCAGCAGGGTAGAGTTTTATATGGGTAACAGCAGGGGGAAAGGATCGGGGGAGAGTCACCTGCTATATCTAGTGAATGTGAACCTTTGTAAAAGATTCAGTTCTCTTATTTTGAAGTGACATCTCCTGAACCATGTGATTTACTAGTTTAATTTTAAAAATGGAAAACAATCAGCTAGTATTATCTGGCTTTTCTCAGTAAAAAGCTGAGCCTCTCCTTCAGTCTCTGTCTCGTTCTCAAAAAAAGAAGTCTGCATTAATTTGGTTAATGCTGAAGCATTTTCTTTCATACTTGAAAGCACATTTCATCAGCTCAACTGCTGTGAGACAATGTTGATTAATCATTATCACTTGAACAAAAAGAGGGAGAAATTTTAATGTTGACTAGCTTACCATTTGTTAAAAAACCCTTAACAAACTGTGTTAGGTGTTTTCTGGAAGATTCTCGTCTTCTTCTTAACCAAGATGAATCGCACTTTGCTTTTGGCTCCCCTGTCCCTACCAACACATCCCAAAATTCTGTTCGTTTAGAATGTAGAATTTCTGTCACTGTGCATGGGGTCACGAAGAGTCGGACACAACTAAACGAATAAACAACAAATACATGGAGGACATGTTGTGGTAGGGCCTAAACAATATGTCTTGAGAATTCATGAAAGCAGAAAGAAAGGGGGTCACTGGTACATGGAGAATTAAACCCTGTTCCTACCTCCAACCTGGACTCTTATGAAAAAAATCCAATCAGAATTTCTAAGATCAATACTCCAAACACCGAAATGTGTTCCCAATGCAGTCCTACGTCTGGAAACAGGCCTACATAGGGTTAAAGCTAAAGTGTGGCAAGCTGCCTTTTGTTGTTGTTGTTTAGTCGTTTAGTCGTGTCCGACTCTTCGTGACCCCATGGACCATAGCATGCCAGGCACTCCTGTCTTCCACTGCCTCCACAGTTTGGTCAAACTCATGTTCGTAGCTTCGAGAACACTGTCCAATCATCTCGTCCTCTGTCGTCCCCTTCTCCAGTGCCCTCAATCTTTCCCAACATCAGGGTCTTTTCCAGGGAGTCTTCTCTTCTCATGAGGTGGCCAAAGTATTGGAGCCTCAGCTTCATGATCTGTCCTTCCAGTGAGCACTCAGGGCTGATCTCCTTCAGAATGGAAAACAGGCCTACATAGGGTTGAAGCTAAAGTGTGGCAAGCTGCCTTTTACTTCTGGCTAAGATTTAATAAGACACCAACTGGCCTCCTCCCCTTGATACACTGTGATAACTTTCAATCAAGTTGGGAGACGAGCATCCGCAGGAAACTATCCTCATATGGACTTTCAACAGAGCATCTTTTAAGCCTGGAAATGGGAAGAGCGAAAAACCTAATCAAAGAAATAACTGACACTGAACTCCAAAACGATCTTACCCAACTCTCAGCAATTTATAGGCACCTTTATGACCATCGAAGGATCCACTTAGCGAATTACCTCAAGTCATTAGATAATCCCAAACGGGCATTCTCCAGGGCCCGTTTTAACGCCCTCCCCTCAGCTTTATTAGTCGGTAGATACAACAAGACTCTGATTGACCAAATACTATGCCCCTGTGATGACAATGAGATCGAATCCATCGGGCATGCCCTTTTATATTGCCAATTATACCGTGATACGAGGAAAGAGCTGATCGAACCGCTCCTAGCGAAACAGCCCGGCCGATCAGAGGAAGCCTACACCAGACACTTTTTAGCTGACAAAGACATAGAGACTGCCAGGATTGTAGCAAAATTTTGCTACATAGCGACAAGAATAAGACACGCCAGTGACAGATAACCTAGTTGATCTATCGTAGGATTATCACAGGAGCGTCGGCAGGTGGCTGAGATTCATATATCAAACTTTTATAAAATTTTAAAAATTGTAACATTCTAATTGCAATTTTACTATGTAGATACCCATTCTATGAACTGAACTGTATAATTCTCTTGCGGGTCTTTGACCGTATTAAAGATTTATTATTATTATTATTATTATTATTATTATTACTACCTGGAAAGAATTCCTTTCAAAGTTTAAACAAGATTGAAAATAAACCTCTTAAATCATAGAAAGCCAGCAAGATTTTGATGATAAAGCATGTCATTTCTGAGGAAATATTTAACATAATTAAATACAGCAGAACTCTACTAAAATTCTTTTTTGAAAAAAGGAAAAACTGCAGAAACTTCGGGAGGGCAGAAGAGACTAAACAGCTTGTGCTTCTGAACACAGCATGCACCGTCCAATATATTCAGAAACAGCAACAGCACTGCGGTTCAGAAAATAATTGAGGATTTCACAAGAAATCCAACCGCTGCTTTGTGATCCGAATGGGAAAATCTCAGAAAGAAAGTTGACGCCCGGTGTGAAGTCCCGAAAACCAAAGCAGAATCACTAAGAAAAAAAATGCAGGGAACATAGATCAATTGACAGAACTGTAGCAGAAGGGTCTTTGATGATACTAAACACCAGGGGCTAATGGAAGGTTCTCTGGCTTTACCACCTCCTCGAAAATAGAAGTTTGTGGTGTTGTTGTTTTGTTTTGGAACAGGTCTAGGCCGGTTGGAACAGGTCCAGACTGGTTGGAACCAGTCCAAGCCAGTTTGAACCGGTCCAAGCTGGTTAGAACTGGTTCAGACTGGTTTGAACTGGTTCAGACTGGTTGGAACCAGTCCAAGCTAGTTTGAAGCTGTCCAAGCCAGTTGGAACCGGTTCAAGCCAGTTGGAACGGGTCCAAAGCGGTTTGAACCAGTCCAAGATGTTTGAAACTGGTCCAAACTGGTTTGAACTGGTCCAGGTTGGTTGGAACCTCTCTAAGCCAGCTGGAACTGGTTCAGATTAGTTGGAACCAGTTCAAGCTGGTTTGAACCTGTCCAAACCGGTTCGAACACGTGTAGACCAGTTCAAACCAGTTCAGGATGGTTGAAACCGGTCCAAGCCTGTTTGAACTGGTCCCAGCCAGTTGGAACAGGTCTAGGCTGGTTGGAACCGGTTCAAACTGGTTGGAACCAGTCCAGACTGGTTGGAACTGGTACAAGCCAGTTGGAACTGGTACAAGCCAATTGAAACCAGTCGAAGCCAGTTGGAACCATTTCAAGCCAGTTGGAACAGGACTAGGCTGCCTAGAAATTGTTCATGCCGGTTGGAGCAGGTCCAAGCCAATTGAAACCAGTCCAAACCAGTTGGAACCGGTCCAGGCTGTTTGGAACCAATCCAAGTCAGTTTGAACTGGATCAAGCTGGTTTGAACCGGTCCAGGCTCATTGGAACAGGTCTAGGCCAATTTGGAACAGGTCCAGACCAGTTGGAACTGGTCCAAGCCAGTTGGAACTGGTTCAGAACGGTTGGAAGCAGTCCAAGCTGGTTTGAACCTGTCCAAGCCAGTTGGTTGGAACAGGTCTAGGCCGGTTGAAACTGCTTCAGGCCAGTTGAAACCGGTCCAAGCCTGTTTGAACCGGTCCCAGCTGGTTGGAACAGGTCTAGGCCAATTGGAACTGGTCCAAACTGGTTGGAACCAATCCAAGCCGGTTGGAACCAGTCCAGACCAGTTGGAACCAGTCCAAGCCGGTTGGAACTGGTTCAGACCGGTTGGAACCTTTCCAAGCTGGCTTGAACCTGTCCAAGCTGGTTGGAACAGGTCTAGGCCGGTTGGAACCAGTCCAAGCTAGTTTGTAGCTCTCCAAGCAGGTTAGAACTGGTTCAGGCCGTTTGAAACAGGTCTAGGCCAATTTGAACTGGTCCAAACCGGTTGGAACCGGTCCAAGCAAAGCAAAGATGTTTATTCGGCTTTACGCCCATCATAAAACACAACAAAACAAATCAAATCAAATAAAACAGTGGACTCGTACAAGCCACAAATAATATAACACAATTCACAGCTCACAAGGATAAATTTTAACAATTCAAAAAGAAAGGTTTAAGATTAAGATTAAAAATTTAGGCACTACGCTAAAATCAATATCTGATGTCATTATAGAAAATTCTTATAACTATCAATAATCAGCTAACATTCCATTCCGTCTATTGTACGAGAGGACGGCTGTTAGGAATTTAGCAACCTGTAGAGTAATATAAGGATCCACATCTTGGATTAGCCGGTTGAAACTGGTCCAAATGGTTGGAACCACTCCAAGCTGGTTGGAACCAGTCTAGGCCAGTTGCAACCGGTCCAAGCTTGTTGGAACTGGTTCAGGCTGGATGGTACTAGTCCAAGCTGGTTTGAACCTTTCCAAGCCGGTTGGAAAAGGTCTAGGCCGGTTGAAACTGGTCCAAGCTAGTTTGAAGCTGTCCAAGCCTAATAGAAACGTAAGAAGCTGCCTTATGCCTAGTCAGACCACTGGTCCATTCAACTATCGTGCACACAAGGGGTAAGCGACTTATGGCTCTCCAGTTGAAAAAACCCCCCAAAACCCTCCAGATCCCATCAGCCCCAGCCGTTATCATCAAAGGCCAAGGAGTATGGGAGTTGTAGCTCAACATTTGCAGGGCCACAGGGTCCCACTCTTGGAGTACACGACTGACAACAGCTCTCCAGGGTTTCAGACAAGGGTGTCTCCCAGCCTAGCTTGGAGCTGTCAGGGATCAAATCTGGAGGTCCAGAGAGCTATGCACCTTCCTGCCATTGTTAGCAAGTCCCCTGGAAGACGGGTGATTCAGCCCAACCTCTAAATTGCATTGGGTTGCCGTACCAGCTGCACAACGTACAAATCCTTCTGTTTTTAATGCCTCAGAATTCATCAGACAGCTTGGTCAGCTGCCCAAGAGAGAAGGCGAAAGACTGTAGCACTGACTGCGCTGGGTTTGGATGTGCATCCACATGATGTTAAAAAAAAGTTATAAAAGCATGGTGTGTCCTGGAGGAGCTGATATCAGAACGCAGCTGACGTTAAGCCAAATAAGCAAAAACCATGCAGAAGTGCAATCGCAGGCACATCAGGGAACTCTGATACAGATAGGCTGTCTAACTTTATATAATTACGTACCCCTTTCAAATGTACTAGATTAAAAAAAACAAAAACATTTTTTCAACCTACTATGCCTAGATTAGATTGAAAGACATATTGATGAGAATTACTGATAAACCATTACATCCCCCAGTGTGTCAACACAGAATCTTTCTGATGGGAATACAAAAGCTGGTATTCTGGAAGGTTTATTTCCCCAATTCTGTAGACTGCTGTGCCTGCCATTCATTGTTAAAGATGTGGGCGAAACACGCTTCTACCAGGACACACTCACAACTGATGGCAATGGAACAGCGTATTAACTTCACTCTCGCCCATGCTGCAGCTATGAGGACTGACCTTGTTGCAGTGGCAATAGCTGCCATGTCAGGAAGCTGCCACCACACAACCCTGGTGAGGCTTTGGTGGTGGGACGGTGGCACCTTCCTGATTCAGCTCAGGCACCAAATTCCGAATTTACTATGAAAAATATTGTAAAATTGATATTTGAAGAGTAATTTTAGCAATTATGGATGCTGCAGGTTAATGAACTAGAAATTTTTGCTTTGGAAATTTAGAGTGATAAACGGACTTTGATAGTAAAATACAAGGGAAATTGAAAAATGTATATAGGAAAAGAAAATAGGATTAGAATCTGTGAGGTTTGATATACAATGAACCGATAGAGGGGGACCTCGAGGAGGTCCATTATAGATAAGATAGAAAATTTGAAATATGATGTGTGGATTAGTGTTTTTTCTTGTTTTTTTTTTCTTTTTGTGTTTTCTGATGTTGCTGATATTGTTGTGATCCTTTCTTTTTTTGTATTTTCTTGTATTTAAATTTTGAAAAAATTTAATAAAAATGAATTTAAAAAAAAAACAGGATGGGCCACTCCTGGTAGCTGCTATAATCTGATGTCACATAGGATTCGGATGTTAAACCTGCAAATGCAAGAGTGGGGCCCACTCAACTGAGTGGCACCCCATATTGCAATTTTAGTTTTAGTTACATGGCAGGGGTAGGCCAGATTCTCACCTCCTCCATTCACCTCCCATGGGCCAAGTTTGACAAGCAAAGAGGGGCATAGCTGTCAAGTTCTCCCTTTTTTAAAGGGAAATTCCCTTATGCTGAATAGGCTTCCTCTTGAGAAAAGAGAAAACTTGACAGCTATTTTTTTGGGGGGGGGCTGTCAACTTGCCAATCACCGCAAATCACAATGGTATCAGGTGTCATGATTTTGACTTGCCGTTTTCTGAGTCCTAGGTATGACTGGTGCTGGAGGAGACTCTTGAGAGTCCCATGGACTGCAAGAAGATCAAACCTATCCATTCTTAGGGAAATCAGCCCTGAGTGCTCCCTGGAAGGACAGATCGTGAAGCTGAGGCTCCAATACTTTGGCCACCTCATGAGAAGAGAAGAATCCTTGGAAAAGACCCTGATGTTGGGAAAGATTGAGGGCACTAGGAGAAGGGGACGACAGAGGATGAGATGGTTGGACAGTGTTCTCGAAGCTACGAACATGAGTTTGACCTAACTGCGGGAGGCAGTGCAAGACAGGAGTGCCTGGCGTGCTATGGTCCATGGGGTCACAAAGAGTCGGACACGACTAAACGACTAAACAACAACAACAGGTATGACGATAGGGAACAGTGGAACCCAACCTTCCCTCTCTCCAGTATTTAGCTTGCATTACGGCAACTCTTTCTGCTTCTTTCAAAATCCTCGGGAGCCTTGACATTTGCCTAGACGTTTTGCTTAAGGAAGGAGCAGGGAAGCTGGGACCCCGAAGTTGTTGTTAGACTCCAACTCCCATCAGCCCTAGCCTATTGACCAACAATTGGAGATTATGGGAGTTGGAGTCCAACAGCATCTGCAAGGGCACAGTGTCCCCTTTCCCTGGCTCAATGAATAGTTTGGTACCCAGGTGGCGCTGTGGGTTAAACCACTGAGCCTAGGGCTTGCTGATCAGAAGGTCAGCGGTTCGAATCCCTGTGACGGGGTGAGCTCCCGTTGCTCGGTCCCAGCTCCTGCCAACCTAGCAGTTCGAAAGCATGTCAAAATGCAAGTAGATAAATAGGAACCGCTACAGCGGGAAGGTAAACGGCGTTTCCGTGTGCTGCTCTGGTTTGCCAGAAGTGGCTTTGTCATTCTGGCTACATGACCTGGAAGCTGTACGCCGCCTCCCTCGGCCAATAATGCGAGATGAGCGCGCAACCCAGAGTCGGTCATGGCTGGACCTAATGGTCAGGGGTCCCTTTACCTTTACCTTTATACTTTTGCATTAAAGGGAACACACACAAGCACACGCACACACACTCCTATCTTACATATGATAAATACATCGGAGGCATTGTATTCCCTTTTTTTTTTTTTGCTGGATCCAAATGAACAGCAGAGAAATATGTGAGGTCTGCTGCTGCAGACAACCTTCCTATGTGGCAGAAGAAAAGTAATATGTTCATTGGCGAAACTGAATTTGCAGCAGAAAAATTATTTATTTATTCTCAAGTGTGAGTTTTAATAAAAGTTGCTTCCCCATTAAAGCACCTGTTGTTGTTTTGTCTGTTGCATTTCTTGTGCAGTAGAGAACAATTCCCATTTCTCTCATAAAACAATATCCTCTTAATTGCCTCAGAGATCAAATCTGGATTGTAATGTGTCAGATACCTGCCATTGGAGCTCCATGTATTGAAATCAAAATCAAATTACGCCTTTGCTTGTATGAGGACAACTTTGATTAAAGGCTTGCTGGCAAATCACTTTTATCATTCAAAATTTATATCTGTGATACCTATGAAGCTTTCTCCCCCTTTTGTGTTCTGTTGCTTTCATTGAATTTGAACCTTTGATTTATGAGATCTGTATTAAAATAAGCAGTCTGAGAGTTGAGCTTCCAGTGGAGTGTAAAAACTGACAATATAATCCCACTGAAGGAAAAAAAGATCTGCAGTGTCACTTTTACAGAATGTTGTTATGATGAAGTCTATGTCAACTGCCAGGGTCGTAGGCATTTTTTACATTATTGGGCATGGACCATTCTGGTACAATGCAGTAAACATGATCTGCCCATCTCAGACTCAATCTCCCCTTTAGCAACACAAGCAATAATTTTTCTGAACGTCTACATATCTTGATGCATATAGTACTGAATTTTGCATTTTGTCAGTTAAGGTTCCAGGTTGCCGGACTGCTTTGTCGCTGGTGCTTTTGATGGCAGGTTTGAAACAGATGGCAAATCTATCTCTAAATTTTCTAATAATTTTGTTTCTCCTACAACTCTCTGAAATGCCCACTCAAATTCACTGCCTGCAAATGGAGCAGCAGAGAATGATGGGTTTTGCTTTTTTTCTTTTTGTGGTGGGGGTGTCAATCCTAATCGAGCTGGTGAAAGATATACAGTCAGAAGGTGAAAACCTTGCGAGTCAAACTTTTTGGCTCCCAGACGCCACAAATCCGGATGTGAGTGTTTCGGTGTGCGAACGTTCTTCGGAACCCGAACATTCGATGCAGATTCTGTGGCTTATGATTGGCTGCAGGAGCTTCCTGCAGCCAATTGGGAGCCACACCTTGGTTTCCGAACATATTGGAAGTCGAACGGACTTCTGGAATGGATTCCGTTCGACTTCCAAGGTACGACCGTATATATGGCAGAACACTTCTGCATTGCAAATCATCTTGATGTCTCTACTAAGACTTTTACACAAACCTGTGCAGGTAGTTACACATTGGTAGAATCTAGACACATTAAAAACGCTATGAGAATGCTTAAAAAACATATTTTGAAAATATATATTTAATTTGCCATAAGCTCACCATCATTATCGAGTGTCACATTTGAATAATGACCACTGGGGGGCGCCCTTTGCGTGGCTGCGTGCAGCTCCCCCTATCCCTGAGACACTGGCAGAAGTTGCTGGTCCGCCTCCCCACGTCACAGCCCTTTGTGGTTCTCGCCAAACCTCAGTTCGAATGTACCTATCTGTGGCAGGAGGAGGCGGAGCCAGCAGAGCGGACTGTGAGTGAGCAGTCTTCACTCTGGTCTGCTCTTCGTGTCGTTAAAGGGGCGGAGCCTACCTGACTATGCACTTAAAACACACTGAAAATGTTATATTTGCAGCCACAACCAACATCCTGGTATCACCACAGAGAGCTAAGCAAATAGGTCCGAGCAAGTAGACTCTGGACATAGGAGCTATGCCCTTGATTTTCCTACCTAAAGGATCACAGATACGGTGTGAGGTGTCAGCACTTCCAATATGTGAAAGCTGACCCTTTCACACATTGGAGCAATGCATCACATGGCCGACAATTACCCGGTTTTGAGGAATATCATGTCACAAACACATGTTTGTCTATGCTGCCAGCATCTGTCAGAGTAGTAGCTCAGGGTTTCTCATTTCCCATGCAAGTTACATGCTCCACTTCACCTAAGTGTTCTCTCTTGGGCTCAAATTATCATTTATTAAGTGGTTTAATAATTATTGCTATAATTATGATTGGAATAATATTTCAAAGCATTTTATACCTTACTCTTCAGCTGGAAAAGCTCCCCCGGAGCAGTTTGCAAATCCAAGCCAATAAAAACAAACACAGTCCCAGTTTTAAGCCCTGCAATCTAAAAAAGACACAACGCAAATGGAAAAAAGGGATGGGCAGGGCAGAAGAAAATTAGGGTACAAGACTCAATCTTGCCTACAGCTTACCTTCTCACACCATCTCCCCTGATTTTACTTTGCCCTCAGCTGGGCTTCAGTTTGGGGAGTGAGCCCAAATGGGAGAACAGTGTCTAGGGAGAAAATATGGGGAAGTCAGTGGTGTCGGATAGAAAGTTCAGTCCGCTTCACCCTCATGCTCCTTTCACAGTAACAATCAGAACTTCTGCATTATATGTGACTGAGACAGACACAGGTCTCAATGTACATGTCTGATAACATGAGCCTCAAAGGACACAAAGCAGGTTTAACATTGGAAATTTCCTTTATGAAGCTGATCTAAAGTCTCCTTATTAAATTGATGTGGGGGTCATGTGTTTCAGATTTTATCCTGTCTCTAACTAATACTCACAAAAGCTTTCCCAGTGTTAGGCCAAATATTTCCTGCTTGTGGGTTCTGTTCACACGCCGTTAAAAAATTGAGGAAGTGTACAGGCTTTAACATCTCTATAAGCAAATGCAGTCTTTTGCAATCTTCCAGATTCTTTGTAGCTGCTCTTGCAGGTGGCAAATTGGCTGTTTGCGTTCATAAGCAGCTCTTCTTTAACGATTCTAATTTGTCTGTCCTTTTAAGTGCTTGATCCAGTTTGATTTTATTGAGTCTGGCAATGTGTTTCTATTTTTGTATTTATTTCCCTTTCATCAAAAACGGAAGTTCAAAAGCAGTTCCTTAATTGAAAAATCATAAGGGAACACCTGGACATATTTTTAATGTCTCTTGTGTTTGTTTATGTGCGGAACATTGGCAGCTACAGGCACAGTTCTAGAGTCAGGGCTCGCTTACAGGTGTGGAATGCGCAGGACTCTTTGCACCAATAAGAATTCACTTCAGCGGAGGTATCTAATCTGTGCAAGCAGATAAATGCATATCTGACTCATTTCTCTCCATTCACATGAATGGACCCACCCCACATATAACAGCAGCAGCAGACTTAAACTGAGGACCACTGGGCATAAAGCCAGGATTCACAAAGCAAACAGGAAAATCATCATAGGTCTTCTGACTTTTTTTCTTTTTCTTGCCCTGGAAATGATTCTTTCTATTCCATATTTAAAAAGCACATATATATTTGTTAGTCAAGCAGGATTTTTGTTGTTGTTCATACATACTCTGAATGCTATGCCCCTGGCTCGATTAATAATAGATCTGACTGTAGTTTTGCAATCATTTCACATTGTTGGACCTGTAGCCCTCCTGATATTGCTAAAATTACAACTCCCATCATTCCTGGCCTTTGGTCCAATGGTACTCCACACCAGCTTTAAAGATATCAAGACATGCTTCCTTTTCTACTAAGGGGCATTATTATTATTATTATTATTATTATTATTATTATTATTAAAATTTGTATATCACCTTTCACCTGCAGATCTCAAGGAGGTTCATAATCTTCAATTTATTTTCTCATGCATAGGAGCCATCAGTGAGAATCACAACTGTTGTAAATCCACGGATTAGCAAAAAAGAAAAGGGAAAGAAAGTGCATGTAGGTCCCCTTCAGACTAGGACTGAATGTGTGGCCAACAGGGGTGGGCATTGGTGGCAGTGTTGAGGCTAGCAGGGACTACAGTTTTGTGAGTGGGTATATAAGCCTGCTCTCCCTCCATGTATCCAGCTAACATGCGGTTGCGTCTCAAGTGAATTTCCAAAATGCTAGGAGATTGATACGGCAGTGTGGTGTAAAAGTTAGAGCATCTGATTGGGACTTGGCCATGAAACTCACTGGATGATCTTGGGTCAGTTCTTGCCTTTCAGCCTAGCCTACCTCACAGGGTTGCTATAGGGATTAAAGGAAGGGGAGGACCATGGATGCTCTCTTGGCTGGCAAAACCTGCCCCCCTGGCCTGCAGCTACTTCTGCAGAGCTGCAGAAAACACTAGCCCGAGAGTCCTGGGCCCTTGCCTATCTTTCACAAAGCTGGCCTGCCAATGCTCCTCTTGAATCTCCAGTGAGGATGCTTAGCGAGGGTGACCAAGCAGGTCCACTCCACTTAGTTCGTTCTTAAAGTGCCCTCTCTGTGTGCCTCAATTGTCAAAGGATCATTAGACTTCTTGGCTCTTCTAAAACAATTTATAACCTCTTGGTATGAATACATTTTTTTTATTGTTATCTTCCAGCAAACTTCCAGGTAGGCTCATAATATCAAACATTTATCTATCCGCATACGGTCTGAGACTTATCATTTCTTTGCTAAGGATCTTGCCGTTGGATGTAGGCGCTTTAATAACCCTGTATTAACGATCTTACTTCCTCCTTTATTAGCATCTATAAATCCAAAGTTAATTTCTTATTAAGCTCATTTCCACCTTGAGTGCACACTTCAGTTTTATCTTTTTTATCACCCTCACTTTACGCCATTCTTTCTCTGCTTATTACCCCCTCTAATGCATTTACTATTTCTTCCCTTTTCGACTTCTCACTCATTTTTGGAGTCTGCTTCTTACTCTTGAGGCAGAGGCAAATAAAAGAAACAGGTCTCCTCCAGGCCCTATATGATATAGGTGCAAGGGGCAATGGCTCGAATTCAAATGGAACATTCACAAACCATGGAGCTGCTGTGATATTTTTGCATGGATCCGTTCATATCATAGCCAACATCCCAATCATATATTCAATGCCCCCCTCAAATATTTTATTGTGGGGACTGAAGCCCCAACGGCTGCTAGGAGTTGGCTCCTATGACTTCATCTCTGACCCATTGACTATACTGACTGGGGCTAGTCATCTGGAGAGCCACAGACTCCCTATTCCAAGCATCCCCAAACTTCGGCCCTCCAGATGTTTTGGACTACAATTCCCATCTTCCCTGACCACTGGTCCTGTTAGCTAGGGATCATGGGAGTTGTAGGCCAAAACATCTGGAGGGCCGAAGTTTGGGGATGCCTGCCCTATTCCCATTCTACACAGACTGGTAGTGCCTGTCTGTCATCTCAGGCAGGAACCATGTGTGTGCAACCATGTGAGGCTCCTTTTCCATTTACTTTAAGATTAGTTACGATTGCTTCCAGTTTGTGAGCTGTTACACTAGTGTTAAGGTCACAATATCACATAGGCATGGAGTAGTTCTGATCAGCACCGAGTGATGCAAGGTGCACTTGTGTCCATGGCATTTAGAAAATGAAATACAGGGTGATTCATAATGTTTCCAGATGCTGTAAGACAGTAACAGGCGACGACACAGACCACAACTGCGAACCGTGAGGTAGATGTACTCATAAAGTTTGTTGCTATTTTTTCCAAAAAAATTATTCCTTTTATAATAAAACATAATACAATCAATACAAAAAAAAACCACACATACATAACAAAAAACATTTAACAAAACACAGACAAACATATCATTATTTTTACCCTCATTTTTACTTAACATTGTTTTCTGGACTTCCTCAAATCCCACCCTTTTGATTTTCATTTTCAAAATTATTTTTATCCTTTGCAGTTTTCATATATCAAAACTCCAACCCTTATTCTAGAAACAAAACATTCAAACTATTCATATTTTTAAACTTTCCTCTCTTATTTCTTTTTCACTTTTTATCCACCTCCTCCTATCCCCCATCCCTGGGCCTCCTCCTGCCACGAGAAGTTCCCAGGGCGAACGGACAGTTGGAGGTGGTCCTTTTTTGAAAAATTAAGCTTCTCCCTACCTCCCCCCTCTTCCCTGCCCCAGAACCTCCCCCTGCCACCAAGAGGCTAGATGTACTCATAAAGTTTGTGTTCCACTACTGAGGGAAGTGACATAGGCGATAGCGCACGTGTCACATGACTAGTCAGGCAAAATGGCTGAGTCTGCAGTGGAGAAGGCATTTTGCGTTCTTGAATTGAGCAAAATGGAACCTGTAACTGTTGTGCAATGGCATTTTTGATCACGATTCGGGGAAAAATATCCAAGCAGAAAATATACCTACAATTGGCATAAAATAATTGAAACTACAGGTTGTTTGTGCAAACTTAGATGTCCTGGACAACCGTGTGTATGGGAAGAAGTCGTCAATAGTGTTTGCACCGCCATTCAATGAAGCATGGGGTGAGTCACATTTGGGCAGAAATGGATTCCCGGTTCTATGTGTGTCGTGTGACAAAGGGTGTCTACATAGAATATCTGTGGCTCTTTTTAATTGTTTTTTTTATTTAAAAAACTTTAAACATTCCCCTACAATTCTGGTACAGGTAACATTAGATATATTACATTCTTCTTCTTTTTTTATAGTGCACTGAAACTGTGTACAGTGGTACCTCTAATTGCGTTCCACTCTTGTTACGGACTTTCAGCTTACGAACGTGGCAAACTGCACGTGCGCAGAAGCGCTTGATCACATCGCGCACATGTGCGGAAGAAGTGCTCTAGTTGTGGACTTTTTGGGGTGCGAATGGCACCCCGAAACAGATTAAGTCCACAACTAGAGGTACCACTGTACTTCATTATGAATCACCCTGTATATTCCAGATGGCATTTCCAATGGCAATGTACCACCTACAGATGACTTCTAAAATAATAAGGCTTGGACGCTGGGAAAATTTAAGCATCCTTGAAACCAGAGGTACTTCCTTGAGAGGGGGAAAGAAGTTTGGGTTCCATGTAACAAGGCTAAGTAGTTCTAAGAACTTATAAGCATTGGCTTCTTAAGGAAGAACATAACTTTCAAGAAGCTGAAATTCCCTACTGAGACTTGTGAACAGTCCGTGCTGAATGAGCTACTTAGGAAGGAATGAGAATAAGGTGATCAGGGGAACCATTGTAATTGATAAACTGTACTTTAATGAACCTTGAAAGTCAGGTGAAAAGCTCCTATTATCTTCTTTGCTTTTGGATTAGGCTTCTAATTCACTTCCCATCACACCTCTAACTTCCATTTAATCACAAGAATGTGTAAGCTTTGCTAAGTCAACACACCTGCAATGCATAGCAGATTACCACAAATCCATGGTTTTGGAAGAGAGTTCTGCAGGGGAGAAAGGAAAGAACTATTGGCCCATTCAGTAATTACAGCTACATTGTGCTGGTTTTATCTAATTGTATTAGATAAAAATCAATGTGAATTAAACTCGTTTCAAATTACACTGGTTGAGTGCTTGTTTATCGGATACTCACCAGCAGATTTCGGTATTAATTAAACTTGGTAGAGTGATTAATTAAACTTGGTAGAGTGATAATATTTACTTAAGGCTAGCCATAAACGTTCCCCCTGACAATCTGAATTCAGTTACAAACATCCCTGAACGTCAGCTAACTGAATACACACCTTCCTACATTCAGGAATATATGGAGTTGAATCCAAATAAGGCATATTCAGGGTAGATCTACCTTGACCACTTTGATCTCAATGGTTTTCTTTGCAACTCATAACCCAAATAGGGAGAGCGACCACTTGTTCATCATAAAAAAAAAAGGGAAATGAATTCTCAAAAAGAGGACAAAAGGGAGCAGAGATCTGAATAAAATTTGCATAGTTTGAGTATCTATGTAAATTATGAAACGATTCACTATAGTATACATAGTGAAATACAGATGGGAGACTTAATGTGCTTCCTCAGTCTGCACTCTAAGTGTTGATGAGCAAATTCTTCCTCTTCCTTTTTACGGTTTTGTGCCTCCCTTCTCCCTTGCTGGCTGTGGGGCGGAGGGAGGGAAAGCCAGCCAAACGCTTTGCGCGGCTCTGGTGCTTTCCCGCCACCCGCCCCACAGCCAGCCAGGGAGAAGGGAGACGGCACCGGGCGGGCAGTGGGGCAGGCTGGCCAGTGGCCCTGCTTCTAGGGGGGGCAATTGTCCCCTCCTGCCCCCCCTGCCTACGCCCATGGATCCATATACAAATTTCACAAATTTCACAGGGCCGCCACTGAAATTGGCAACCCAAAGCCAAGTTTTCCCTCTCTGAATCATATAGTAAGTGTGACAGCACAGGCTGTAGCCTCCACTGCACTGGGGAAGAAGACATGTAAACAAGCTGGCCAACCCACCTCCTCATTCTTACATTCACTTCTGCTACCAAGTGGCGAGCTCTATTTTTCTCTGGCTGCCACAACTAAGCAGCCCTTTAACCTTTAACAAATATGCTTCAAATTAGGACTGTGCACAGACCTCCATTCTAACCTGTGGCTCCAATCCATAGTGCCAAGATCAGGCCAATCTGTCTGGTGCAGACATACATCCTGACTCTGTCCCCAAAACAATTCAGGGCAGGGTGAAGGGTTTTTAAAATTTCACTTATTTTAAAAATATGGTGGGCAGGAAGAAACTAATTTCCCCCCATTAATATTAATGTATATTCAAAACAAATAGCATTAATAATAAATTCAATTTATATACTGCCCTTCATCAAGAGACCACAGGGTGGTTTAAAACATAAAGCTCTATCTATCTATCTATCTATCTATCTATCTATCATCTATCTATATCTATCTATCTATCTATCATCTATCTACAGTGGTACCTCTACTTACGAATTTAATGCGTTCCGAACGCACATTTGTAAGTCGAAAAAAATTGTAAGTCGAATCCCATAGGAATGCATTGGGAGAAAAATTCATAAGTAGAAGCAACCCTATCTAAAAAAATTTAAGTAGAAAAAATCCTACCTAAACTGCATCCAAGATGGCGGACAGAGCTCTATTCGTAAGTAGAAACATTCGTAAGTAGAGTTATTCATAAGTAGAGGTACCACTGTATCTATCAATCAATCGTCTATCTATCTATCTATCTATCATCTATCTATCTATCTATCTATCTATCTATCTATCTATCTATCTATCTATCTATCTATCATCTCTCTCTCTCTCTCTCTCTATCTATCTATCTATCTATCTGGAGGGATTTTAAACGAGGAAGGCTGAAATTTAGTAAGCCCCACTTCATAACAAGAGTTCTGTTCCTAATGACTTAGACATTTGTACCTACTGATTAATTAATTCATTAATATAATCAGTGTCAATGAGGCAGTTAATTAAAATGTGGAATTAGCAGCAACAGACTGATGTAAATATTGCTTCCAAATGCTCAACAGTTCCCAGAGCAATGATGTTATCCAATTTGAGGCTTTCAGGTGGGTTGCTGTATAAGATGTAGACTGTCAGAGCTCCAGAATATACACAGATCAGCTATGGTTTTACATAGCAGACGCCTGGACCAAACACCAACCAGTATCAACCACGTTGCTGTTAGCCTTCTCTTTACTAAGGCAATATCAGACATCAGACATCCACCAAATTTTGCAAATGTTTGAAATCTGCAGAGTGACCAGCAAACCTGACACCAGCTCCTCATAGCTGCCAAGTTTTCCCTTTTCTCACGAGGAAGCCTATTCAGCATAAGGGAAAATCCCTTTAAAAAAGGGATAACTTGGCAGCTATGCAGCTCCTTAAAATATATATCTACATTTTAAAAGTGTTTCTGGCTGTTGTGGCAAATCTCGGGGGCAGCACTGGCTTTCTCTTGGCTACATCGCTCAGAATGTCTGGCTCTGAAGCCCCCTTTGGACCTTTCTCAAAGTCCAGGTGCTGGGATGAGGAGAATCTGCTAGCACTGCTGCTGCTATTGTAGCAGTGAATTTTCCTTCCTTCCTTCCTTCCTTCCTTCCTTCCTTCCTTCCTTCCTTCCTTCCTTCCTTCCTTCCTTCCTTCCTTCCTTCCTTCCCCCCTCTCTCCACCCACCCACACTAAGAGAGCAAGGAGGAGAGCACAAGCAAGGGGGACAACAGGTGGTAAGAGAAGGATGACTGTGCTCCCACCACCGGGCCAGCCCACTCCTGAGGCAAGGTGAGGTGACCGACCACCTCAGGCGGCAGGATCCACAGGGACAGCAGATCCCAATGTAGATCTTTAATCCCCTCTTGTTCCTGATTTAGATCTTCATTCACCCCTTCTTCCCTGGTGAGGAGGAGGGCACCATTTTACATAGCTGTCAAGTCTCCCATTTTTCACGGGAAACCCCCGTTTTTAAAGCCGTTTCCTGCTGGCAGCCTGGATTGGAAAAAAATCCCATAAATCCCCCAGATTTCCTACCTGCCAGGGAGGCTCCATTTTGGGTCCTGGCACCGCCCATTTCCAGTGCCCAGACATGGGTAGCGCGGCACCGGAAGTCGCTTCTATGCATGTCCGGACATGCATAGAAGCGACTTCCGGTGCCGTGCCGCTGCTGATCCTACATTTTTCAGTGGGAGACTTGGCAGCTATGCATTTTGTGGTTCAACTCAGGTGCTAAAATGTCTTGGGCCAGCTCTGTGCCACCACAAAGATGGAGGTGGAGTCCCACCAGAGAGGGCAGCGACAGGAAAGCAGTAGCAGCACGTCAGCCAGACCATGCAGGAGGCAAGGAGGCAGCGGGAAGGCATTAGCCAAACCATGCTGGCATTGTCCCCAGAATGCTCAAACAAGGGAGAAGGGCAGAATCTGAGCCCATGAGTGTAACTGTGTGTGTTGCTCAGGGAAACAGAGAGACCTGGAGGCCATATTGGGCTCTGGACCAAAGTTTTCCCATCTCAGCTTTACAAGAAGTCAGCATAATGAGCTTTGCAGGGCATAAATCAGGGCTTATTTGGAAGACTTTTGAAGTAAACAGAACTCAGTGCAAAACTCATAAAACTCAGGGAATAGATACTGAAGGAGAGGCCAGTCAAACCAAACTACTCAAAAGGTGATGTACTACTCAAAAATGGTGATGTACCCCATAAAGAGAGGACAGCACACTCACTAGAAGCTAGAGACTAGAAAGCTCAAGTAGATATATGACAAAATGTCTCTGGTGTGCTTTTGGAAAAGCATAGCTTTATGATTCCTTTTCTCAAAAATGCAACTCAAAGTGAAAGTGTTGGGGGAGAGGGAAGAGTCGGAATAGTAGGTGGTAAACATTTCTTCTATCTGAAAGTCACACATATTTACATAATCTTTTTTCTCCCTCTATTAGGCTATTGAGTGGGTTGTGATCGTTTATTTCTCAAGTCAAATTACTTTTGAAGTGGGTGCCTATGTAAGAAGCTTTTCCTAGGAGCAGACTTAAATCAAAACGCTGTTCAATGCAGTGGAATGAAAATTGTAGACAAGAGAAAAATCAGAGGCAAGTCATTCCAAACCACCCAACTATGATTATTATTACTTTTTTAAAAAAAATAAACATAGCTGATACATTCTTTAGGAGCAAAATGTTGCAGTAATACTTCCATGAACTTCACTTGCATGTTTGTGTGTGGGAATTCTCAGCAGCTTTAGAGTTGAGTTAATTCTTTAGTTTATTTAATATCTCTTTATGGTACTGTTTGATTCAAAAACATCCAGGGCAGTTTTAATTACAAATAAAAACAGAATAGCAGCACAAGATATGTGTTTATAGCAGGCCTACCTACGGTGCTTGAAGACAGTCAGTCAGGTTGGGTATCCACAGCAATGACCAGAGGAGAAATGACTGCTGGGAGGAGCACAGAGAGAAGAAACAGCCCAGTGAAATGGGACACCTTCATCTGCCCCAGCTGCAATAAAACATGTCTGTCCTATATTGGTCTCTACAGCCATGTAAACATGCACTTTTTGGATCAACGCCTGAGTTGGGCAGTGCTGACTACGGAAGGGGAAGAAGTGCATTCAGTTTGCATTTGAATGTAAATCTACCTAATTCACACTTGCCGAGCCAATCCATGAACCGAAAGGCAGCGAATCCATCAAAATCCACACTTTATCGAATTTTGCAATCAAAATATGTGTGCAAACAAAGAGGGTTATATTAGAGTAGCATGTACACAAAAATGTGTATATTTGTGAAAACAATATAAAAATCATTGTGTTGGGGGAAAAGCTTTCAGAAATAAATGTGTAAGGAGAAATGCAAACAAATGTGTATGCAATTTCATATGATTTTTTTTCAAAAGTTTGCAAACTGATGCAGAAACGTGACAAATTTGCATATAAGAATGGACAAATGAGAAACTGAAATGGACAGATTCATCCATTTCTGGTGCTGAGTAGGCCCACCCCAATGCCTTGCAGTGTGGTGTTCCCATCCCCTGAGGTCCGTGCTTACAGCAAACACATCTTCATGGAGGAAGACTTACTGCATACTTACAGGTAGGTGTGAGAGAGAAAGCATCCACATGATAGGTGTTCTGAATAATGTGGATGCAAATGCTCAAATGCTTTCTATGGCAGATGTTTGCACTGAACTCACAGGCTTCAGGGGGGCGAAGCAAAGCAGGGGGGCAGGCGACCCATGGCATCAGCTTCCTCAAATGCATTTTATTCCTGGTCTTTGCATTTCAACTGACATGAGCACAAAATCCCACAGGATTAATGTGCTAAAGCATGTTGTTTTAAATTTCCTTTGACGTTAAGCCCTCATTTTGAGACTGCTTGACATTTCATAGAAAATATGACCTTAGATTTTTCCATCTCATCGAGTAGCATGCGGGAGGACAGAAACAATGGCATCCTTTCCAATACAGCTGGGACCATATATATACCTTTACTAGAATCCCAGTATAAAAGCCAATTTACAATATATTAACTGCACAGCCCTTGTGCCGATGCATCTCCGTGGCAGCTGAAATGCCCAAAGGATGGCATGCCAAGGCATTGGCCCTTATTGTACATGTGGAAAAATTGAAGAGCATCCCCTTAAGTTGAAAAACAACAACAACACAGTAGCTTTAGGGCACACTGAAGGGAGCGCTTCTTCATATGGCACATAATTAATGCATAACACTCAATGGCACAAGATAGTGTGCTTCCTCTCACAAAGTGTTAGATGTAGGCATAAAGGATACCATCACAACCCAAACTTCTATGTGCAATCTAGTGCCTATCCACAATTCTTCCCTGCATTGGAGTCTTCATTTATTAATGTATACATTTATTAATATACACTCTGCTTTTCTACCATGTGTCTCACAGTTGTTTATGAAAAATTAAAAACATACAATGTACACATTTTCAGACTCAAATTACAACACCATAGGGCAGAACATTAGAGCAACACTCAGGGCACAAAGGCCTCCTGAAATAAAACTGTTCTAACCTGGTGACGGAAACTTAGCAGAGGCAGTGCCCGCTTGATTTCTAATGGGAGGGAGCTCCATAAATTTGAACGTACTACCCTGGAGGCACAACTCCTCCCTGACAGGAGTTGTGTGGTTGGTCCACGGTGGACCACTAGTAGTGATCCTAAAGATGATCTCAGCAATCAGCTTGGGGTATATGGGATGTGATGGAGATAGTGTGTCCTCTTGGGCCTAAATTGTGCATCTTTAACTTGACCTGGTACCACACAGAGCCAGTGCAGTAATGAGGCTATAAAAGGCCATTCTTGAAACATCCAGGCAAATTGCAGAAGGTATTTGTCAAATAAAATTGTGTATATAAATATATTTGGGAAGCCTCTGCCCACCTCCACTGCATCACCAGGGGCCCAACGGGCCTATAGCCCAAGCTGCCCATAGATCTCCGGTTTGGACCCTGACCTGGCATGGTGGGGTGTGTGAGCACCTCATGCATACAACACCTTACAGAACAGAGGTGATGAACACATTCCTTCATCAAATATTACACACAAAATTCAAATGCAGGATGTGTCGCTCACTTACGAATCTATTGTCAGCTCTTTGGTGTCATGTTTAAAGCTGCCCTGAGGGGCGTGGTCCAAATGCAGGATCAACTATTTTGTGAGGAGTATCGACTATCTTCCTTCTGCCCCAAAGGGCCACGGACAATTTTGGTGCCTTTGCAAAATGAGTCGCCTGGATTTCTCAAGCTGGAATGGAATGCCTGTCTGCCGTCTCAAGGTATTTGCCCTTCCATTTTATCAAGACTATCTTGCGCTGAGAAGATGATATGTTTTTCACTGAGAGGTATGAATATCATTGAGTCTGCCGTCTGATTGCACAGCATGGAATCGTCATTGGGATGCTGCAAGAGATGAAAGGAATGTGTAGCTGAGGAAATGGGTTGACACTGCTTCGCCTGCAGGGATGTTTGTTCTGCACGAGGCTATCTAATTTATGGCTGACAAAAAAAAAAGAATAGGAAGGAAAAAAGCAAGACACTCTTCTGCTGATTTCTGTCATCTTTAACTTCCAAATTTATTGCTTTATTTCTCAGAGAGGCAAAAAGAAAGCTGTGTCGTATGACTGAAATTAATAAAATAGCGGAACATGGAATTAGATCAGAAACTCTGCTAAAAGGTGAATCCATTATCATAAATGACTAGTAGAGAACCGTTTTGTTTTTCGCTAATGCAACTGACTTGCCATGATAGACTTTGAAGGCTAAAAAATGGCATTTTAAGCAAAAGCTAAGCATACTGGGTGGTCTGCAGTGTAATAAATTGCCGTGGTGATTGCCAAACCATTGGTCATTATGCCTTTCAATTTATTAATGTTTAGATCATGCATACATCTGGTGACCCACCAAGCTAAATGCAGCCTTCCGTGGGATTAATGAACTTCCTGTTCTTGCTTCTAGCACAGAGGGAGGTTTGGAAAGCACCTGAAAGGTCACAATAAAAAGCTGTATTCAGTCTGGTTGGTCACAAATTGTACTGGCCTGGTTTGGATTATTACTTTAGTTTATCTGGAGCAGGCATGTCCAAAGTCCGTTTCAGGGCCCTAATCTGGTCCGCCGGTTAGTTTAAATCCAGCCCCTGTGGCAGTTTATTTCCTGGGGTAAAATCCTTAAAAAAATGTAAATCCTAAAAAAACCCTCAATAATGTCAACCCTAAAAAAGCTCAACAACTTTGGGGTAAAATCATAAAAAAGCTCAAGAACTTCAATCCTAAAAAAAAGTTAACAACTTTGGTCGGCCCTCACGGCCTTTCACTTCATCAAATCTGGCCCTCTTTGAAAAAAAGTTTGGACACCACTGGGAGGGTTGATGGCAGATAACAATGGGTTAAAACTACACATATGAAGCACCAAATAACACTGTGTGGGTTTTAACTTGGCTAATTTATCAGTGTTGCGTTCCCCAAAAATTCCTCATGATAAAGAGACTGAACACAGGCTGAAATTACATGTTTACTTGGGTACAGGAGTGGCTCATTGGATGGTTCAAAGCTGCTACACTAGGTTCCAAGCAGGTGGGTTGCTGTTGCTAACATGGGTATCCCAATCTTTTCCCGTAGAGTGTAAAAATCGGCTGACGAGTGGCAATTTTTAATTAAAAAGTAGCTGGAAGAGAGTCGATTAAGCAATGGTGAAGTTGGTTAGAGCATTGTGCTGATAATGCCAAGGGGTGCAGGTTCAAGCCCCGTATGGGACAGCTGCATATTCCTGCATTGCAGTGGGTAGGACTAGATGATCCTCAGGGTCCCTTCCAACTCTACAATTCTATGGTTCTATGAATTCCACCTGCCAGCAGTTAGGTCTTTTGTTCAATTCTTCACCCTTCCATAACGCTGCCTGCCTGCCTCCTGCCTCTTGTCTCTGTTTAAACCTTACAGATCATATATATGTTGCTCTCTAGTAATTCAGTCCTTAAATCAGGCTTCCTGAACTCAGTGCCCTTTGGATGTTGCTGTTCTACAGCTCCCATTGTTCCTGAACGTTGGTCATGTTGGCTTGGACTGATGAACCTTTTAGTTGAAAACACATAGTGTGCCATGTTGGAAAAGCCTGGTTTAAATACCACGGAGGACCATTTTCGGAGGACTCACTTGAACTCTTTCCTGAGGTATTCTAGCTATTTTCTGCTATGACCTTCCATGGATTGATCCAGCAAGCTTGCTTCTCCCCAGGCAGATGCTTAGCTTTGGGAATAGGGTGATGGATAACACCCCATGTTGGTTGTCTTTAAAATGTACCTGTTCATTTGTCAACTCTTCGGATAAGGTTTCTTTTCCCATTTCCACTGGCAGCTCTGTTTCGTCTCTTGACTTTTCTGACAACTTGAAACCGCGGATTCTGTTTGAAGTAAGGGAGGCAATAGATAGCCTCTCAGACCTCTGTCATGGACACATTGTCATCTTTCCAGCTATCGAGACATACAGCTTTGAGCCAGTCCTTCCTTTGTCCTACTCCATCTGGGTCATAATTGCAAACTGCAACCTCTCCTTCCCTCTCCTCAGCAATTCTAAACGCCACACTTAGTTCCTCTCTGTATGTCATCTGCTCTTCAAACTCCTGACCAAGCCATGGTCCCAATTTTCCCCTAGGCTGCTATTGTAACTTACTCTTTGATGACCTCACATTAGATTGACTCTCGCCACTCAAATGCCAAAGCTGCTGCTAAAATCATATTTTTCTCCATTGCCACAGCAACACTTCTCAGAACATACGAGCATAAGGGGAGCCTGGCTGCTTGATCAGGTCAAAGACCAATCTAATTCTGTTCCCATGGTGGCCAACCAGATGTTTATGGAAAGCCTGACATCAAAACATGTAGTGGTGACTTTCTAGTGATCTATGGAAGGGAATCAGGTACTCATAATTATGTGTGCCTGTAGAGGATGTCTGAGCTGGTGGCTCCCTTGATATACCTCTGCTGCCTGAATTATGAAAATCCTGATCTTGGACATAGGTTTCTGGGATGATTACTGACTCCATCTCTTTCCACCTTTAAAACACTTTCAGTCTGGGTTGCAAGAAACAGGCCTGTGTTGCCATTTGTTTTCATGCCTGGCTGTAAAACATTTGGCTCAATAGATCTGGGTAAAAGGGCATCTGTTAATCTTCCTTCCTTCCTGTTAGCCTTTGAAAAGCTGACAAACCTGTTTTCTGACAAGACACTGTTAATCTATGCAGGAATTCCTGGGCCCCTTCCTTTCTTTAATTGTAGTTTCTTTGAAGTTCAGGAAGTCTTTTTAGCATTTTGGTGTTAGTTCCAGATTCTCCCAACAGTATCAGATTCAAGGTGGGAGGAAACCTGGGAGGGGTTTTAGAACTTAGGATGAATTCTATTGGATGATTTGAATTTTTGTAACCTTTTGATATTGTAATAAAAAGATCTGGCGAAGGGAAAGTGAGAGGCACTTTTCCTCCCAGAGATTTGCTGGTTGAATCTTTGGTCCTTTGTCTTTGTTTTCAATGTGGTATTCCCACATTTTGGTGCCCCGTGTGAGGCTATTGGAATGCCAATGCAGCTTCTCTGAGGCATCCATGAAAAGAGGATCAGGTAAATGATTGCTCTTCTGATTTTGGGCTTAACAAAGCTCCCTAGGTGCCATTAGACTCTGTCTGCAAACAGAGGGCTTTTAGACTGAAAGATTCTTATCGTCCGGAACCTTGGACAGAACCTGTGCGCACAGAAAATAGGTAAGAATGGGGGGAGATCTAAGTATTTTGCAGAAAAACCATAAAAGAGATTTGCTCTTTTTGTTAAGTCCTCATGGTCACAATCAGGTGATGTCCCCACTGATTGACCAGTTATTGCATGAGATTTCTCATGTTGCGTCCTTCTTCCCTGAGGAAGGTACTCTAGATTTAGAAAAAATGGGACAAATTGGGTTTGGTTTTGAGTAAATCTGACCAACCCTCTGTTCAAATCTTTCATACGTGGAAACTTTGCCGATCAGCTGTAGCTAGAGTGGCTAATCCATTGCTTCAGCTTCAAGATGCTTCTTCAGCATCCCCAAGCCCAAGAATTTTGCCTCCTTCACAGCCTCCAGGTTTGGGGGGAGATTTTGTTTCGAAGGCAGCTTCAGCTCCTCCAGCGCCTCTGCCTTCTGCCAGCTCCCTGTTGCCTGGGTCTGGTTTAGAAGTAATGCCACCTTCTTATTCTGTGGGTTCTCATTCTGAGGTACCACAAATGGCAGTGCAACAGATGGTTAGTCAGGCTTTAAAGGAAGGTGATGGTGAGGTAACTTTGGATGTTCTGCCTTTAATGGCTAACCTTCCAAATGAGCAAATAGTCATGGTAAAATCTCAAGAGTTGCCTGTTATTCCATTGATTTTGACTGAAAGAGAGCAGCAAGTTGCTGATGATGATAGTTTTTTGAATGCAACTGAGAGCAGACTTCCACTGAGAAAGCTCTCTAGCCCTGATTTCACTGAGTTGCCAATCTCTGTTAATGTAAGCAAGGCCAATGATTTTTTCCCTGTCTTGAATGAGCAAACATGCATTGTTGAAGATGGCTGGCAGGAATTGTTTGATACTCCACAACAGCACTTTTTGGTTGTTACAAAATATGCTGGAGACTCTTTTCCTGCTTCCAGTAAGCATCAAAACTTGTCATGCATGGTAAAAAGGTTTCTGCAGGAAGTTTTTGAGTTTAGTACTTTTCAAAGCAGTTTAGGAAAAATCAATTCTCTAGAGCAGCTCTGCCGTGTTTCAGTTAGTAGAAAATCTGATGAAATTGCTGCATATGAACCAGATTGAAGGAAAGATTTAAATTTGCATGTCTTTCCTTGAGGAAAATTTGTTTGTTTGGCTACCAGAAAAGTTTTGCTAGTAGATGGTTTTTGTTTCTCAGTTAACCAGAACTCTCTTTGTTAGAGAAGCTTGTTAAAGTTTTAATTCTTTAGTTTTCAGTTGGTTTTAAAATATCTGCTTACCAGCAACCAGACTGGAAAAATGGAAATTTGATGTTTTTGCTGCATTGAAGTAAATTCTACATAGCATACATGCAGTGAATTGGTTCTGAGTTTTTAATGCTTATCTCTTGATAGCAGTATTGTTTAGCTTCATGTATTTTTATGTTTAGATATGCAGACATGAGCATGAGAGTAAATTTATAGGCTCAATTCTGCTCTATGTATTTAGTTTAAATCTTTTTTTCTATCTATATGTGGGTGAGAGATGTAATTGAGGATTGATTTTACAGAATTTTCCTTTTCAGAATGCCTAAATGTTCTGT
Organism: Zootoca vivipara; assembly: GCF_963506605.1. Taxonomy (NCBI): domain Eukaryota; kingdom Metazoa; phylum Chordata; class Lepidosauria; order Squamata; family Lacertidae; genus Zootoca; species Zootoca vivipara. Next base: position 22,056,240 of record NC_083278.1, on the reverse strand, counting down.
GACTTGAATTTAATTTCTAAGGAATCCCAGCATCAAAAATTAATGGTTAATGTTTTTTCTTCAAGACTTAATTATTTTTTCTCCTAGCACTGAGTGAGATGCTATCAGACTGGGACATGCATTTAAGTTCCTCTTCTTTGTGTGTGAAATGTTGGTTCTTTGTTCTCATTTCATAGGTTTACTCTCTGCACATGCTCAAGCACCCTCTGATTGTGATTTCTTCTTTAAAGGAATCTCCAGTGACCAAGTTATGGGTTAATGATGTTTTTTACCAACAGTAATTATTTACTCTAGCGTTATCTTCAGAATTTTGGTTCTTAATCTTTTATTTGCTGATAAATGTTTGATAATTTTTTCTATGGATATGATGTATGATATTTTAGGATGCTGTAACTGGTGTTTAAAGAGCAGGTCCTGATTCCTCTAACTTCCAGGAAATTACATGAAGGGAATATATTTGAATCCTAAATAACATGTTTTTCTTCTAGGTAATGTTTCAGAAGTGTTGAATATGATTGTTGGCTGAAATTTTCCTATTTAGTCTTTGGTGGTATTAAATTTGGTTAACTATGTTTAAATTTTTTTATCTAGCTTTTTTCATGGTTTTTATTGTTGTAATTTTCTCCCATATTAGATTAGTCTGAAGGTGGATACAGAGCAACTGCATGATTTCTTTGTTCCTTCTCTGTTGTTTTGTTCAAGTCAAGTTGCCAGTCCTCAACAAGGAGAGCTAATAAAAGTTGTGTTTTTTAGCTAGTGAACTTGTTTCAACATATATATTTTTTCTCATTGTATGTTTTTGGGTAATAACATGTTTTCTTTTCCAGAAACTATTCTTTAACTAGCTTTTGGGAATGGGTTACATAAATACTTTGTAAAGATTTCTTTCTTTGTAGGTTTTTTTTCAATTTATCTACATGTGCTCCTTCTACATTCCTAGGTCCTTTGTTCTCACTTCCTCCTTTCTTTGGGGGGTGGGGGAAAGGGCTAATCAAGTTTTTTTAGGTTTGCTTTTACCTCTGGCTGGAGAAAACTTTACTCAAGAGTAAATTTACCCACCAGGTTTTTTTCCTTCACATTTTTTTTAATGAACTTTTTCTGAATGCCAATGGGTTTTTAACTTCAGTTCTTATAAGAAACTATATTTTAATTCCTAGGTTTTTTTACTTTTATGCTTATTAGTTGCATTACTGTATTTTATATTTCTGCTTTTGTGAATTTCTTCTTTCTGCAGCTTCTACACAAAAAAGAAAAATAAAAAAAAGAAAGGTGAAATATGGGAATTTAGCTAGGAAGCTACAGAAATATGTTAGTACTATAATACTATTATTTAGTCTTTCACTTATCTCAGTTTAAACTTTTACTATTCAACTTTAATTAAAACAAAATAAAATAAAATAAAAATAAAAATAAAATAAAATAAAAAATTAAAAATAAAAACTTTTTTGTATTTTAAGTTTTATAATATGTGTTTTAATTGTCATAGTTTTCTTTTAACATACTTTTAAGGATTATTTTAGGTTAGAGGTCCTTTTCCAGTTGCTGGAAACATCTATTGATTCAAAGATGGAAGAAAAGGATTTTCGCTAATATTGCTCAAGCTCACAATTTTGGGGCAAGGGCAATTCTGCTTACTTTAACAGGTTCCTGTGGAAAATCCAAGCTGATGTGGTGATATGGACCTAGCACCAGATTCCTTCTACAGAAGTTCCATCCTAGTCCTAACTGAACAACACAGGCATAACTGGACAAAGTACAAGGAAAGACAATTTGGAGAACCATGAAGACTTGATGAGTTCCAGATATCAAATGTCAATTACAGAATGCAGAAGTTCCAGGAAGATTCAGAGACTTTCCAGAGACTTTTAGCTAAAGACTTTCCTGTAGTTATCAAGTTATCAGAACATACCATCTATCAATTGATTGCTGTGATTTATATCATGCCTATTCATTTATTGCTTATGATTTTCTGTAATCATTGTGGTTGTATTTTATGATTTTGTTTTATATTGATATTGTTGTATGCTTATGTCTATTCAATATTTTCCTGATATAATGTAGTCTAGTTTCAATCTTGGTATTATGGGTAATTGTTTATTTTAGGATTGCTAGGGTTTATAAGTTTGCTTAGGTAGAATTTATGATCACATATGAGTTATTAATCTCAGTTAGTAATTGATGTTTTCATATTGTATTCTTTCTTCATGTTCCCTTTGTCTTTCTCAATCTACCTCAGGAATCTCTTGGATCTCTGTTATTCAGGCATCATCTACAGGAATGTGATGAGGATGCGATGCCCTTATTGTCCTAATGGCAGGAAATTTTCTTCTGCAAACAAAACTAAATTAAAAAGGATGAGATGTAGTGGTGACTTTCTAGTGATCTATGGAAGGGAATCAGGTACTCATAATTATGTGTGCCTGTAGAGGATGTCTGAGCTGGTGGCTCCCTTGATATACCTCTGCTGCCTGAATTATGAAAATCCTGATCTTGGACATAGGTTTCTGGGATGATTACTGACTCCATCTCTTTCCACCTTTAAAACACTTTCAGTCTGGGTTGCAAGAAACAGGCCTGTGTTGCCATTTGTTTTCATGCCTGGCTGTAAAACATTTGGCTCAATAGATCTGGGTAAAAGGGCATCTGTTAATCTTCCTTCCTTCCTGTTAGCCTTTGAAAAGCTGACAAACCTGTTTTCTGACAAGACACTGTTAATCTATGCAGGAATTCCTGGGCCCCTTCCTTTCTTTAATTGTAGTTTCTTTGAAGTTCAGGAAGTCTTTTTAGCATTTTGGTGTTAGTTCCAGATTCTCCCAACAGTATCAGATTCAAGGTGGGAGGAAACCTGGGAGGGGTTTTAGAACTTAGGATGAATTCTATTGGATGATTTGAATTTTTGTAACCTTTTGATATTGTAATAAAAAGATCTGGCGAAGGGAAAGTGAGAGGCACTTTTCCTCCCAGAGATTTGCTGGTTGAATCTTTGGTCCTTTGTCTTTGTTTTCAATGTGGTATTCCCACAAAAACCTGAGTGGAACTGTGCTCTGCCCAATTGTGGTTCCCAGAAAATGGTATTCAGGAGCTGCCTCCATCTGTGGAGGTAGAACAGGCATAGGCAACCTTGGATCTCCAGATGTTTTGGAAATACAACTCCCATGATCCCTGACCACTGGCTCTGTTAGCTAGGGATCATGGGAGTTGTAGTTCCAAAACATCTGGAGAGCCAAGGTTGCCTATGCCTGAGGTAGAACATCAGGACTAGGAGGCTAGCTCTCCATGACGAAGCAGCATGGATAACTGCCTCTTCTTGTTGTTGTTTAGCCGTTTAGTTGTGTCCGACTCTTCGTGACCCCATGGACCATAGCACGCCAGGCACTCCTGTCCTGCACCACCTCCCGCAGTTTGGTCAAACTCATGTTCGTAGCTTCAAGAACACTGTCCAACCATCTCGTCCTCTGTCGTCCCCTTCTCCTAGTGCCCTCAATCTTTCCCAACATCAGGGTCTTTTCCAAGGATTCTTCTCTTCTCATGAGGTGGCCAAAGTATTGGAGCCTCAGCTTCACGATCTGTCCTTCCAGGGAGCACTCAGGGCTGATTTCCTTAAGAATGGATAGGTTTGATCTTCTTGCAGTCCATGGGACTCTCAAGAGTCTCCTCCAGCACCATAATTCAAAAGCATCAATTCTTCGGCGACCAGCCTTCTTTATGGTCCAGCTCTCACTTCCATACATCACTACTGGGAAAACCATAGATTTAACTATACGGACCTTGGTCGGCAAGGTGATGTCTCTGCTTTTTATCCATGGGGAAATATAAGGATCAGTGGAGAACAGCCGGGAGTTTCAGGGATCTCTACTGCCATGGGACATTTGAAACTTTCCAACTTATATGGAAATGCTTTACTTAAGGTGCTAGCCTAGACTGCAAGTATTTATGAGGGGCTTTGGGTATCAGAGCCCTCTGAGGGGTGTCCTTCCAGGTGGCAATGCTCATCCTGCACTGTGAAAAGGGTATTTCTCCAGTCCTGTCTCATCCTGTCTCCTGTCCTCACTCATTTTGCCTCAACAGTAGGGTTAATAATAGGGAGGCCCAGCTCTCACAGCAACTTTTCTGCTTGTTTTTCATCAGTGGCTACCATCAGTTTCCATTTGTGCTGCACAATCGGTTTAAAGGGAAACTTCCAGCAACTAGGGATCCCTACCTCCTGTAAAAGTGATGTAAAAAGGTAAAAGGTAAAGGACTCCTGGACAGTTATGTCCAATCAACGGTGACTATGGGGTTGTGGCACTCATCTCGCTTTCAGGCCGAGGGAGCCAGCGTTTGATTACAGACAGCTTTCCGGGTCATGTGGCCAGCATGACTAAGCTGCCTCTGGAGCAACAGGACACCGTGATGGAAACCAGAGTGCATGGAAACATCAATTACCTTCTCACCACAGCGGTACCTATTTATCTACTTGTACTGGCGTGCTTCCGAACTGCTAGGTTGGCAGGAGCTGGGACAGAGTAATGGGAGCTCACTCGGTTGCAGAGATTCAAACCACTGACCTTCTGATCAGCAAGCCCAAGAGGCTCAGTAGTTTAGACCACAGCGCCACCTGCAATGTAAATGGCCAGAAAGACTAGCACATTTTAAATGCTACAGGTAGGTAGCCGTGTTGGTCTGAGTTGAAACAAAATAAAAAAAATCCCTCAGTAGCACCTTAAAGACCAACTAAGTTTTAATTTTGGTATCTGATGAAGTGTGCATGCACACAAAAGCTCATACCAAAATTAAAACTTAGTTGGTCTTTAAGGTGCTACTGAAGGAATTTTTTTATTTTGTTTCGACTCAGACCAACACGGCTACCTACCTGTAACTAGAACTATGGAGGCACCACATTGAGCCGCATGAAATGGAAGTCCATCAACCTCACCAAGAAACTTGCACAGGTATCTGATGAAGTGTGCATGCACACGAAAGCTCATACCAAAATTAAAACTTAGTTGGTCTTTAAGGTGCTACTGAAGGATTTTTTTTACAATTTAAATGGTTCTGAACAGATATCCTGATATATTTCAAGCTTTGATTTCAAATAAATTGCATACTGGTTTGTACACTTTGTTGTGACATGAACATGTTCAAAACTGACAACTAAGTCCTGGGAGATGCCTTCAAAACAGGGCCTTCGCCCAAAATGTGTTGGGCGCTCTCTGCAGCTTCTGAAACCAGAATGATCCTGATATTTGAGACCTTTATCCAACCTATGATAAATGAAGGGACATCTCTCCCTCCTCTTCCTCGGTAAAATTTCTCTAGTGAATATTTTTCTAGTTATCACAGTTTTCCTGCTCCTCCAGCCACAGCTTGTTATTACAGGTCACCATCTTTAACCTCTCAAGTTTCTTTTGATTCGCTCTACTCATATTCAGTGCAGTGTTAGCTTTTTGGGCAATGTCAGTTAATTGCAAGGAAACTCTCTCCTTCTTATTCTCCAGGGGTTGCAATGCAGCAGACCAGTCTAATGCAAGTGCTTGACTTAGTTTAGACACATATCCATCCTTGTCCCTCCTTGTCCCATAGAACTTGTAAGTTTCCTGCCCCTGCGTACTTTAGGACTGTCCCATGCCATGTCAATCTCCTTGACACATCCTGACAGCTCAGGAGAGTCTAGGGCGATTTCTCTGTCAATAATGGCTCTAGGAATTTTAGCTTTCTTCCACGGTTTTATCTGCCTCATTACCTTCTGAATGATGTTATTTTGTGTCACTATGCCTTTCAGCAATTCTTGATGAGTTAGAAATCCCATAGTTTAGGAAGTCTCAGTTCTAAGCCAGCATTTCACACACACTCTCCCCTGCTGATTTCCCTCTGGAAGCTGCTGCAACCTGGGTTGTTGTTGTTGTTGTTGGAAACTACAGCCTGGTTCAGATGTAACAGGAAACCATAGTTTCTTGCTAAGAGAATGCAACTTGTGCTCAAATGCACTTCCTTTGCTCACCTCTCTCCATCCCCTTTTATGCTCGAGGGGAATAAGTATTCTATTTTCAAATTGGAACAAACCAATTTCTCATCTTGTCGACATATGGGAAACTTATTTTCAGGCCACAATGATTTATAACAAACCATAGTTTCAGAACCCACTTTGTAAGCCAGCTGTGGTTTGAAGAAACCATTGTTTCCTGGAACACCCACCACTTTGGGTGTAATAGGAAGCTGTGGTTTGTTCCAGACGACAAATTTAACTTCCTCCCTGTGAATGTGAAGGTGGAAAGAAGGGAACAAAAAAGTACAGAAATCCAAGGCTCATTGCAGGACTTTTCCATAATAGGACCATAGGGTTTCCCATAATGCCTGAGCTGTGCCTATTTGTGATTGAATGTCATGTATAGTTTTAGCCTCAGTTGCACAGTTCTTCTACTATTTATTTATTATTACTATTTATTATTTATACCCCACCCATCTGGCTGGGTCTCCCCCGCCACTCTGGGCGGCCTCCTAGTGGTTCTCTTCCACCAGTTACATTATGAATAACTCCACTGAAGTTTTCCAGCATGGCATTTATTTCCATACTTTTGGTAAAGTAAATTTAACATTTGTCTCTTCAGATTCAACGACTGTGAATAAAATGAATAAAATCAAAATTTTCTTTCCCCATGCCCTTTTCGAACTCTAATTAAATTTTCCTCTCTCCCACGTTCTGCTCATTTTCTTCCTCTAGAAAGATATATTTTCTTGTGTCTTCTGAAAATTAAGGTCATCTTTCTTGTTTTAATATTGTGCTTTTCATTTTCTTTCAATTTGTTGTCTGAATAAACACCATCAAGTCAGTGGTGATGATATATGCTGATTTTGAAAACTCAGTCGATTCTTTCCCACCCACGCCATCATAGTCTGAAGTTACATTTCTAAAACTTTGCATCTTGGTTTGAAGATGCAAGGAAGGTTGTAGGAAGAGTGAGGTGCAGTGCCTGGAGAGGACCATTGAACCAGGAAAAGATTGATCATGTCTCATATATATATATATATATATATATATATATATATATATATATATATATATATATATATGTTATGCAAATAAAAAATGGTCCTTGGCTAGTGCTGAAACCAATCTATGTGGTTGCATGAGTTGCCACACAGAATGTACAGGTGTCCATTTTAGAAAGACAAATCCACTCCATGTATAGATTTATTGCAAGTTATGGAGCCTTCGGCTCTCTTAATGCAGGTGAACTATGACTCCCATAATCTTCGATCATGTTTGCTGGAGCTGACAGGAGTTGTAGTTCAGCAACATGTGGAGGGCCAAAGGGCCGCCAGCCTTGATCTAGTATAATCAAATGAATATTTTTTTTCACTTGCACATCTAGTTGGATGCATTTCGAGGACAATTCTTCTTCTTTCTTCTTTGGCGATCACTCATAGCTGAGTAAGTTTGTCTTCCAAGAACAGGGTCTAAACAGCAAGTCCGTAAGTGACTGTGGAGGCCAATTCTGGATCCACACGTCCTTTCACAGTGGGGACATAGGTTTCCGGGCAGGAGTTGATCATGGAGTGCTCGCAGGCTAAATGTTACCTAGAGGGGGAAAGTTCATACCAGCCCTTGTCCATTAGTATGCATATTCCAGTGTCATGATCTGCAAATGCCGTTCTAATCCTTGTGCTTTTGCTCATCTGGAACATTTGTAGACCACTTGCGAACAATAAGTTCTCAGAATAGTTTTCATGGTGAAACCAGGTGACAATTTGAAGCAGCCTCAAATGAAACCCTTTTAAATTCAGGGTTGAACAGAAGGTTGGAGGATGTTCCACTGATGTACCATGAGGTCAACAAGATAGATCGACAGGAGTTTCTGATTCCCTATTGTTTGCAGCAGCGAAAAGGATTCTGCCATCCATCCAAAATTTTGCCATTAAAGGCCCCTAGCAGGTCATCACAGTGAGTACATGAGCCACTATGAGCCATGTCCTGAGCCACTATTTCACATGTGGGCCCCCCTCTACCTCAGTGATTATGTTAAATCTGCCTTCATCTGGTGGATCTTAGAACTCTAGAAAAAAAAAAGACCCAAAGCATAGTCTACAAGTCCTAAGTCTGCCCACTGCCCCACTACAGTTTATCTCCCGGTTTCTCCCTTGAACAATGATGTTCTTTGAGTCTTCTAGGCTTCACTGGCCAGATGGTATCAATGCCCCTTGGCTTTCAGAACTCTCAGTGGTGGAGGCTGCTAGAAATTTGGTGTGTGTGTAAAAAATCTTCTCCTCAGTCCTCCTACTACCACTCTGCTAATTCCAGCAGTGACCACAGGGGATTCCCCCCCCCCCCCGCTCCAGAAGTATGTTTCCAAAGTACCAGGTCTGGGCAACAGAGGATTCATGCTCTTAAGCTCCATTATTTGGTTGTTGGAGGTGCTGGATGAGACTCTTGAGAGTCCCATGGACTGCTAGAAGATCAAACCTATCCATTCTTAAGGAAATCAGCCCTGAGTGCTCCCTGGAAGGACAGATCGTGAAGCTGAGGCTCCAATACTTTGGCCACCTCATGAGAAGAGAAGAATCCTTGGAAAAGACCCTGATGTTGGGAAAGATTGAGGGCACTAGGAGAAGGGGACGACAGAGGACGAGATGGTTGGACAGTGTTCTTGAAGCTACGAACATGAGTTTGACCAAACTGCGGGAGGCAGTGCAAGACAGGAGTGCCTGGCGTGCTATGGTCCATGGGGTCACGAAGAGTCGGACACGACTAAACGACTAAACAACATTTGGTTGTTGCTTTAGGCGTTTTCACACCTGAAGTGAAAAGTCAAATTGGCTCATCATATTTAAGTGCACGCAGCAGAAACGGAAGGCAGGAAAATCACAACACACACACACACACACACACACACACACACACACACACACACACTCCTTGTCTTGGAATCTACCACGGCTGGTGACTGTTTCGACGTGCATTGCAATAAATCTGGTCTGGCTGCTTTTCCTGAACTATAAAGTATGCTAGTGAAAATCTCCACGTTTGAATGCGCCAAGAGCAGTTGCTTGTGTGAATTCTGTCCTTCCCTGTTTGCTACTTCTGATTAGAAGCTCATTTTCACGCTCTGAGGAGAGGTGCATAAGAACCTTAACATGTTCTTCAAGGTGCCGGATTTGTACCTTTTGAATTTGTCTCGTGTGCTTCTGCTTAACGACAATGCAGAAGGATAAATATTTTAATAATCCTATTAGTTGGTGCAGAAGGAGGTCAATGCTAGCTACTGAAGTGTTATTTTAAACTGTGCCAGTGGGCAACTGCCTCATATGCATATAAGCTTGCCAGGGAAGAGCACCGCTTTGATACTCATCAAATGGGGAACACAAAAATGGAATTTCTTAAAACACACACACACACACACACACACACACTATAATTTAAATCATAATGTAAGTTTATAATGGTGTGTGTGTGTGTGTGAGAGAGAGCGAGAGAGAGAGAGAGAGAGAGAGAGAGAGAGAGAGAGAGAGCCCGCACACAAGAGAGATAGCTGGGATAGCTAGCATAGCGGCAAACTCCTAGGGGCTGTGAGGGCTTTGGCCCCCACAGTAAAATATTTGAGGGACCAGGCCCCCACAAAGTTGATGGGCATTCCCACTCAAATGGTGTTTGCGCACTGCATCTTTTTAAAAAAATTAAAATTAAAAAGAAATAGCGAACAAAAGTTCACCCCAAAACTAAAACCAGTACTGTAATATATGTTACATCAGATCACGATAAATTCTTCTTACGTCTATAATGACTTCCCATCACTCCATCATGCCTCCACCACTTATTTTGTGTAATATACTAGAGTATTCATTTTCCTTTGTTAATTTTCATTAATGATTTATTATCCTATAACTTCCCACATAAATCATTCAAGGCCTGCCACTGATGTCATGTTATTACAATGTTCCTTAGGGTATTTTTTTTTATACATGTCCCATTGTCTAATAAAAGTTTGATCACTATGACTGCTCAGTTTCCCTGTTGTTTTGCCAACTTGGTGTATTCTAAGAGTTTGAAGGGCATGAAATAAAGTGTGTTTTAAATGCCTACACAAATTTTCTTAGATTTATTTTGACATATTGATCTCTCCGAGTTAGAAACCTTTTCTCTGAAAGTATTAACAACAGAGTTGTGATCCTTAAAATTTTATGTCTGTAACCGCGATCAAGCATCCACTCAGGCTGAGTCTAAATTCAAGAACCAGAAGCAGCCCATTCCTTAAACTTGCTTTTCCTCAGGCATCTGAGAGCTTAAAGCTCTCTTAAATGTGAAGAACATGGGAGGACATGTTCTACACAGTCTAACAAAATGTACTTTGGAGGCACCAGCCCTGTTCAAGCAGCCTGTGGAATTGTGAGTACAGGGCGTGGCGGCCATTTTGGAACTGGGCAAAGCAGCATCAAAAGTCACTTCTGAGCATGCTGCGCCCAGTTCCAAAATGGCGACAGCGCTACTTCCGGCCTGCTATTTCCGGCCCGGTCCCTTATTTCTCTGACAGCAACTTGGCAGGTATGGTCAGATCTATGCAAGTGTTGATTGTGCCTTTGGACACTGCTGAGCCAAGTGCTGGCTAATTTGACTTGTTTTGGCATTGGATTAAAAGACGGGGGGGGGGCGGCCTCTCCGGATGCTGAGGGATAAAGACGTGGAAACTTTTCATGTTGCAGCAAGGGTTAAAAGGAATGAAGACCAGGATGAAATAGCACCACCCTTTAATTCTGGTTTTGTCAGAGAAGCCTCAAACAGATGGCACATTTGAATAGGAAATGTTACATTCTGTAAGAAAATAAATTTTACCTCAGGCAGACAAGGCACCACTTGGTAGCTGCTTGCCATTCTGATTAACATTACACAAGATGTGCAAATGTGGTGTTTAAATACAATTTTAATGGGCTAATTTTAATGGGGTCTTAAAAATGCATTTATTCATTTCAGGTGTTGCAATGGTATAAAGAGGGTTGTGCTGGCACTGTTACTTTAACAGGCTAAGGTGCTTTAAAGCATCTCTGGAGTCCTGTTTGAAATGCAGATTTCAGGTGAATTCTTTCAGCTCTTAGAGTACTTTAAATGCTATAAAGAGAGGGTTTCATTTAAACTGTTTGCATGTGCACGCCAGAGCGAGTGGATAACAAAAATTTACAAAACACATACAAAATGAGAATAATAAAAAAACAGCTGGAGACAGAACGTACTCTTTTAACATGTAATTTTCATTGTTACTAATACTATACTGGCTTTTTTGTATCCCTTTCTAGAGAGATGTGTGTTTGCCTGATGTGAGGACTGCAATGGGTTTTCTCCTGAGGGAAGAGGTGAAAATCCCATTTGCATGTTACTACCCCATACCAGGCATCCCCAAACTCCGGCCCTCCAGAGGTTTTGGCCTACAACTCCCATGATCCCTAGCTAACAGGACCAGTGGTCAGGAATGATGGGAATTGTAGTCCAAAACATCTGGAGGGCCAAAGTTTGGGGGTGCCTGCCCCATAACCTCCAATATTTCTCTGATGAAAATAGGGACGTCCCATTCCACAATGATACTTTTACTATTTATATCCCACACATCTTACTGGGTTGTCGCAGCCACTCTGATCAGCTTCCAACATATATTAAAATGTAATAAAACATTAAACATTAAAAAAACAAAACCCTTCCCTATACAGGATTGCCTTCAGACGGCTCGGGGATTGGATAACTAAATATCCTGCAACATTTCTCCAATGCAAATAGGGACATCCTAAGGGAAAGCGGGACATTCCAGGATTAAATCAGAAACCAGGATGGCTTCTCTAAATCAGGGACATCTCTGGAAAATAGGAATGGCCTTGGCCCAGTATACCTGAAGGAGCATTTCTACCTCCATCGTTCAGCCTGGACACTGAGGTCCAGCTCCGAGGGCCTTCTGGAGGGGTCCCTCACTGAGAGAAGTGAGGTTACAGGGCCTTCTGGGTAGTGGCGCCTGCCCTGTGGAATGCTCTCCCATCAGATGTCAAGGAAATAAACAACTATCTGACTTTTAGAAGACATCTGAAGGCAACCGTGTTTAGGGAAATTTTTAATGTTTGATGTTTTATCGTGTTTTTAATATTCTGTTGGGAGCCATCCAGAGTGGTTGGGGAAACCCAGCCAGACGGGCAGGTATAAACAAATAAATAAATAAATTATTATTATTATTATTATTATTATTATTATTATTATTATTATTATTACATTTGGAGGGTCTGTCACCTGGAGCCTAATCAATATAAAACACAACCTGCCTGCTCTACCTCTTTCAGTGCTTGGGGGTAAGAGACAAAGCCGCATTCAGTGTTCCAGGCCTCCTTCCTTCCCTCTCAAGAAAGAAAGAAACCGCCAGAAGTGGTACATCCTGTTTTGCCACTTGAGGGCACATAAGGGCTTCCCTGTTTCTCTGTTCGGGCAAAATCATTTTTTAAAAATGGTGGGAGAACATTTCCTCCAACATTTCTTCCACGTTTGCCACATGTGTTTAAATGCTTTGAATGTATAAGGGCTAAAGTTCTGTGAATGGACTCTATAATTAAAATTATTTCAGGCAGAATAACTGGGGGCCATAAACTTTGTGAATACTATATAGCCATAATTTACGTCCACACTGCAAGGGATGGTCCTTGATGATTCCAAAGCAGGGATGCTCCATGCTGTACTAGATACAACCCCCTACGGTCACAGAATGCCAGATTCTATTCACAATTACTCATAAATTAACAGTTCTAATTGCCGAGTCATATTTCTTTAGCAGTAAGTGAGGCTGCATGCAGTCAGGCTTGTAAGAAAGATCTTAACTTTATTAAGCCATAAAAAATCTCTTCTTTATTAAGCTGTTCTGCGTTCTGTGGATAGACAAGCTCTCGTGTTATGGTACTAAAAGTCATGTTTCCTTTTCTCTCTCCTTGCTGGTAAAACTTCCAGTTAATTCCCTTCCAGAACATAAATTTAATTGGTCCACTTGCAATATTTCATCTCTCTCATTGTATCAAATAACTAACAATTGTAACCTTCAAACCAAAGTCAATTGCATGAAGGCAAGGCAGGGGTGTCTTGTGAAAATGAGCAGTTGTTAATTGGATGGTTTTTAAAATTGTTAATGAGTAATTTAAATTAGGAATCAGGATACATTTATGCTGTCAGTATTGGTATAGCCTCTATACTATATAGAGAATGTATGTTATGAAACTCATTCAGTTAGGTTTAAAGCAGTTTTAAAGCTGTCTTCAGGAAGATCACTGAGACCAGAACTATAGTCCACTACAATGCAAGGTTTTCAAGCAAAATGGCAGCCCCATGTCAAATAATGCACAGTGAAATATAACCTGTCTCATGATGCCATTATGTTGTACATTTTCTTGCCTAAGGCAGCCAACGTGTGGTGAGAAAATACTATTCATTATGGAGAGGAAGAATCTGATGGACAACTTTTAAGGGACACCATTCCCTCATTCACCATAACATATTGCTCTATTTAATCACCTATTTTCTTTGAACTGGGATCTATGGGTGGTAGAGCTTTTCTTTCCCTCTTTGTTAATTTAAAAAATAAATAAATATGGCGATTAGTTATCAACTTATAAATCACCTTTTATATGCGCCTTAAAGTGATTTACAAATATACCATAAAATAACTAAAAAGAGTTGTTTTCTTAAAAAGCACCAAACACAACTGATGATATATTTTGAACACATTTTCATCAAGCTGGTAAAGCTTGTTGGGAAAAAAAAATGTCTTCAATTGTTTCCAGAAAGTTCCGGGAGGTGGCCGGGGTGGGGTGGGGTGGATATCGTATCTCAACAGGGATGCTGTTCCACAGGGAAGGGTCCAGCACACTAACAACCCTTCTTTATGCGTTGTGGGGTTTACATATCATAGTAGTGAAGCATCAGTTTACAAAGAAACAGAATCCATAAAAACATCTCATTATTTTGGGTGGGTTCAGAGTAACCTTTATGGGAGCACTAGGGTTGTGCTGAATTACTTCCCCCAGTTTCCCCACCTTTTTAAAAATATTGTGATGATTTGTGGGGGTCATGAATGGGGTGAAGCATGAGATTGCTGCCAAGGGTGATGGTGCTCCAGTAGAACATGCAAGGGACGTTGAACTGAGGACTGTGGCAGCAGGGCCTAGGTGCCTTGCACCGTGCACCACCAGTTCAAGGGATGCGGGTAGCGCTGTGATCTAAACCACTGAGCCTCTTGGGCTTGCCGATCAGAAGGTTGGTGGTTCGAATCCCCACGACGGAGTGAGCTCCCGTTGCTCTGTCCCAGCTCCTGCCAAACTAGCACTTCAAAAGCACGCCAGTGCAAGCAGATAAATAGGTACCACTGTGGCAGGGAAGGTAAACGGCATTTCCGTGCATTATGGCTTACATCATGGTGTTCCATTGCACCAGAAGGGGTTTATTCATGATGGCCACGTGACCTGGAAAGCTGTCTGTGGACAAACGCCAGTTCCCTTGGCCTGAAAGCGTGATGAGCATCTTTGACTGGACTTAAGCTACCAGGGGTCCTTTACCTTTTCTTTTACCTTACCCACCAGTTCAGTTCTCAGGTCAAGATAATAATTGGCCTGATCTTTGCTGTGCTGTAGCACCACCCATATACGTAATTTCAGCCCAGCTGGATCAGGTGACTTGAGGAACCAACAGGAGTCTGATTAGTCTTGTATAACAGTTACTGCAAGCTTCATTCCTCAACCTGAGAGGGCTTACTGAACAGCTGGCCTGTTCTGCCCCAGAACTTGACCACATCACTTGCCTATAGACCTTCTGTCTCTGTCTACTCCAGAATATGACCACTAGCCCCCTTTCAGCCATGCTGCCCAGTGGCACTCTTTGCATGTACAGCATTTATTCCAAATTTTGAACTGTTTTTTTTTAAAGGAACGATGGTTTATTTTTAAATTACAGCCAGATAATTTGGACTGCTGAAATTTGAGGAGGAATTTGATTAAGGAGAATTTCAGAATCATCCTTATAAAATACAGAGATGTGTCAGAAACCTGCTGTGAATCTTTGACAATCTGAACAAGATTCAGAAGTGAACACATGGTGTGCATATGATGATCCATTGTTTGGTTCACCTTGCATCAGTTTACGGTGTCGATGCTTTAATTTCCAGCTTGCTTTTGACCTCAATGTCAGCAAAATTAGATGCGGGTTTTCTGTTCATTGGGGTGATTGTGTGACAAGGGTACTTAAACTTTACATATTTTCTGTGATAAAGACTTAATTGCCCTTTCATTTAATTTCAAAGGGATACAGTTTTATTTGCATGTTTATTGTTTTCCTTGATAGACAATTTTCTGGTGTTTAAACTATCTGAATAGCTTTTATCACTACAGTTTATGATTTTAGTCTAGGCAGATCAATGTTGGTGTCTTCATTTCTTGCATATAAAATATTGCCTCTGAATTATTGGGATTTACTCTAATCATTCAAGGTCAGTGTTGCAGGTTTGTTCTGAGGATGGTTATGAAACTAGGGGTGGGGTGGGGTGGGGTGGGGATCCCCCCCGCAAGGCTCTCACTATTGAGCACTGCAGTGCAAGTCTCTTACCTAAACTGATGATCAGAGGTGACAAAAAGAAGCCCCCATCAAATCTTCATTGACTAAAATGAGGTCTTTTGTTGAATCCATTAGCCTATAGGGAATGTTGTTGTTTAGTCGTTTAGTCGTGTCCGACTCTTCATGACCCCATGGACCATAGCACGCCAGGCACTCCTGTCTTGCACTGCCTCCCGCAGTTTGGTCAAACTCATGTTCGTAGCTTCGAGAACACTGTCCAACCATCTTGTCCTCTGTCGTCCCCTTCTCCTAGTGCCCTCAATCTTTCCCAACATCAGGGTTGGGAAATAATAGGGTTGGGAAATAGTAGGGAATAATAATAATAATAATAATAATAATAATAATAATAATAATAATAATACCCTGCTCATCTGGCTGGGTTTACCCAGCCAC